>NC_060119.1:462778441-462830941 GCF_021461395.2 Schistocerca americana
TATCACGTAACATTCCTCCAGTGCGGACGGTATTTGCTTCGTGATACATTACTCATGTTAAAATGGACCATTTCCTCACTCTCTACTCTCTCTCTCTCTCTCTCTCTCTCTCTCTCTCTCTCTCTATATATATATATATATATATATATATATATATATATATATATATATATATCAACTTTTTAACTCTACATATTAGTAACCACTACTATCTTTTCCATCAGTGTAGAAATTGTCTGCATGTAACACATGATTCTGCAGAAAGACTTCTCCTACATTTATATTAATTATATATATTTTATGTATTATAAAATATATATTAACGAATATTGCTGTTCGTCATATATATATCATTTTTCTCACTCCAGGTGTAGGTATTCCTTCCTTGATACAACTACTGTATTTATATACCTTGCTCCTCTCTCTTTACACACATATTTGAAGATGAACTTCCTCTTAATTTACTGTGAATCCAGTCTCAATTGCATTGTTACTTTCTCTCCGCTTTCCAAGCACTGAAACCACTCATCAGCTGTAAGTCATTCGATTAAGAAACATCAGTGAACATTATAATGAATTAATGATTTTAAATAAATTTATTAAGTCTTTTCAATATAGTCTAATTAAAATAACGAAGAGAGTATAAGCTACATAAGCTAAACTACATACTATTTTTGTTTTTTTAATTTTATAAAAAGCCTGGACTCTTTTGTTTCATTCTCTGTCTATCAATCACTTTGTTTCGATGTCTTCAAGTTGGCTCACGAGTGCAGTGATGTCTAATTTTGTATTCTCAGAAATATATTGAAAAAAGAAGTTTCTGTGTTTCATTTACACTGTGTAAAATTAGTATCCTTAATTAACATATATGAAAGAGGCTAAACCCAATCAATGTTTTTTCCATTAAGAGAAGCAGTGAGTTTGATAAACTTAGATCTTTTGTAAAGAATTAATGCACTATCATGAGATACGTTGCAGTGCTACAGTCAATTGTCTGAGTAATATCGATTATATTCAAATAAGGCTATAATCTCTGGATTGAATTGTTCTGCTGAAAACTTTATGAAAAAGAACTGACACAAATCATAGCTGTATTCACGAAATAGGTAAGAATGAACATTTTAGCCAGAGATACAGAAAATTAGCTTTAACATTTCCTGCCAACTGTGATAAAGTCAGAACATAACATAAAAATAGTAGATTGGCTTCTCTCATTATATATGACTATGCATCACTTACCAGGCTAGAACTTTACGAAAGGTTGACTGAGAACAATGTATGAAGATTCTTGACTGTGATAGGCTAGTGATGTCTCCTTCGGCAAGATATCTGCGTAACAATTGTGTCCCTGATATACAATTAAACAAGAAACTATAAGAAGCGAAACATCAGGACAACAAGCTGCGCACACCACGATGACAATGAAGAAAAAGATGTGACATCAGAGACGCCACAAATGGCGCTATCCAACGTGGGACCAAATTAAGCAAAGAAGAATTTAATAACATTATTGGCTCTGAATTGTGATGAACACTACTTAATAACTGGACTTGAGCTTATAGTATATGTATGTGACTAATCTAAGTTATTTTTTGTTCCTCGTAGTCATTTTGTTTTCAGTTGTGGATTGATTGAGCCTCACGAAAATCTGAGTAGTGAGGAAACTGATTGATGGCTGACATGCCTTTGATCAGACCATCCACGTCTACAGTAAGGTAAAGGTCGTTAGGATTAAGAGATCTTGCCTTTTTTGCACTACTTTAACATAAAAAGTTGCTATGCAGTATTGATTAGTTTACATTAAATAAGGCAAGCTAGTAGTTTGTATTTGTAATAGTAGTTACTTTGAGCATTGAATGCTGACATTTAACTATTAATTGCGTTGTGAATTCCAGTGACAAAGATCTTATTAGGGAGACCAGCGGCCTTTTTTTATTACAGTTGTAGTAGTTTTAGTTATTGTAATGAGTATTTTCTGGATATCATAAAATCACGAAGGGGAAAGATGGATTACAAAAAAACGTAACCTGTTGTGAGGAACCTGAAGTAGAAAACATTTCAGTGCCAGTAACAAACAAAGTAAATATTTGTGGGTCACTGATCTCAGGTAATTGTGCACACATCTTAGAGTAGATGAATTAGATTCTGAATGTGTTTTGCCTCAACTACCTGAAAAGAAAGAGGTAGTTGCAGCAAAATCAGGAAATGTGATGAAGTGGGATAGAATGTCTGATCCTTTTACCACAGTTTTGATGAGGCTGGAAGAAAGGGATAAAGAAAGGGAAAAGAAACAGCTGAGAAAGATCAAAAAATCTTCACTGCCTTAGAATAAATATATAATAAGTTGACTGAAGTAAATAAGAAGTATGAGTATCTACTGAGACTTGTAAATCAGTTAAAGATAAAAGTTGAAGGAAGGTTTTGAGGAGACTTAGAGGAAAGTATAGAGAGCAGCAGAATCTATGAACCAAGAAAGTAGAAAATCTGGAGGTAGATAATAAGAAACATATAGATGATTACTTAATAAACCAAGACAATGTCATCTCAGATTATACAGGTCAAGAGTGAATGTGTCACTCACTGTTTCAAGGTTTGCTGAAAAAAATATATGTTTAAATTTCGTATAATACCTCTCCAAAACTACAATATTTTGATTTTCTGATGATTTGTTAAAATGTTTTGTGAAAATGTCATAATGATGGGGAAAATTCAAAAATTGTAATGCAGAAACCAGAAGTGATAGAGATTTGAATTTAATTTCAGTAAATACTTTGTTCCAAATACAATGATACTTGCTTGATTAATACATTCACCAGTCACGCTTCTGAGCTTCTTTAATTTTTTTGTTGGAAAAATCAACTACTAAAATTTGTAACTTTTTACAAATTTCAAAATTATGCTTTGAAAATATGAATAGTCACAAGATGTTAACTGTCTTTAGAAACGATAAAGTGGAGGACTATTAACTGGCATGAAAGTCTTAAACTGTCAAAAGATTTGTACATAAAGATGAAATAATCTGAAATTTTATAGTTATTTAGAAATTATTTTCTCCAAAATCCCCATCGCAAATGCTCTAAAAATTTCATGGTACGTTAGTTGGTCATTGTACTTAGGGAATGTACAATAAGAGTGGGCAGAACTTGTCTGTACAAAATGTGAGAAATTTTTTAGCTCTACTCTCAAGGTAAAAAAATGTGGACACTTAAATATTTAAATTGATCACTCATTTTCAGTAAATGACATGCAGTACTCGTATTTCTGAATCAAAATAATTACATTATAACATTATAAGTGAGTGGGAGAACAATTCATAATTTTGTTCAAAGGCATTTTATAACAAAAATGAGATATGAAGAATATTTATACCCATTGTTCTTTTTATGACAGTATTCACAAATTATTATAGTCTTCTGTCATGATTTTACTTCTTCATGACTTTCTATGAAATAAAATTGGCTACAATGTAACAATCAACACTGTAGTGTTCAAAAGAGTTGATTTTTTTCATCTGCTTCTCATTGAACTTGTATAGCCAAGATGAATTTGCCCATGGATAAGGATGATCCAACAATGGTAGTACTTAAGAAATGGAAACTGCGCATTCATCTTTTGATGACGCCCATTTGAAACCAGTAGCATGACCATGAGGTCCTTCTTCATTAAAAGCATCTTTTTTTAGTATAAAGAGAAATAATTTTGTCGAAAATGATTTTTTGCACTAATGGCTTCAATATTTTAGGTTCTCTTTTACAATGATTGAAATTCAAATGAGATTTTACATAATTGGGGACAAGTCCCATTTTTTCACATTTGTTAAATTTATAGCCCTACCTGTGTTCAGGATTTTCTTTTTTTATCCTTAAATTTAGAAGCAGCTTTTGATGCCTGGGCAGGAAAAAATCTTACAACTTTAAAACATAGCTGTGTGCAGCAACTATGAAAATATTTTTGATAGTCAAGAAAGCTCACTGGTTGCAATGGATTTTGTAGTCGAGCTGCCCATGGTTTCGACACCTAAACTAAGGGAGTCTTCATCAGAATTTATAATACCCAAATAAGGGGGATACAAAGTTAGTCATGAGTAAGAAAAATACAAGACAGTAATAATTAATATTCATATAAAAAGATGTACTTACATACATAAGAAGTAGAACATAACAGCTCTCGTCATACAATTTTAACGCCAAAAAGGCCATGTCACATAATAAAACATACTGCGTAAAAGCTTTACTGTCATTTCTAGTTAAAAATTAAAGATTGCCATTAAGGGCTGCTTGTGTATACTGAAACAGGTGGCATCAGACTGGGTGGCGCATGTGTCGACTATACTATGATGTTGTGAGGTTACAAAATAAAAGTGATGTTGTTATTCAATGGAAAGTAGGAAATTGAGATTTAGCTTACTGTTTTATCAATCACAATTGGCGTAAGAATCATGGATTGACCATTGTCATAAAATATTGCATTATGAGATGTGATTAGTTTTTACTTGCAGTTTGCGTGGCTTGTGGCAGTCACAACTAGCGTGCTATTGATTAAGAAATCGCATTATCGTCTTTCTATTTACTTCATGATCGTAGATACGATCATACCCGGTTGTGAAGTTATTGTTATGACAAAACAATTTCCTAAGGGACCAGAAAGTTCTTAAGGGCGCAAAAACAACTGTAACATCACACAAAAGGGAAATTCAATATTAAAGCTGATGCAAGAAGAAGATAAAACAGTTTTCTTTTTATCAATGTAACACGCACATTGGACTGCTGATCTCCGTGTCTGTAATCTTAGCAAAATGCATAATTAAAATGAAAATAATACTGAGGAGATGATAGGAATGAGCACTGCTAAATGATTCAGTATTCCCAGAACAAATATTTATTATAAACTAAAACATATATCGTACCTTAAGCTTAGTACTACAATGACGGTATCATGTCCATTGAGCACTCTTTTATATGGCCATTGTCTTCTTTGAGTCGCTCGTGCGTCGTCACGGTAAGTTATAACAGTTCTTTACACTTCACTCAAACTTAGACATGACACGTTTTTATACATTTAGTAAAAAATTAGATCAGACTGCCACAAATCTGCGTCCGTCTTACTTGAGAAAAACAGTACAAGTCTTTTTGCGCTCAACGCTTCATTTGTTCTCCAGCGAACAAAATAGTGAAGGATCGTATATCTATCCGTATTTTTCTGTTTTTGTTGCCGCCTAAAGACGACGAATTACATTATTTAGAAAATTCCACCGTCGCCATGCGACGCCTCATTATACATTAATCATTATTTACAAACAAGTACCCGCCTTCTGGCTGAAAGTATTAACTACTCGTATTTGCTGTTTTAATGAAGTCAAAAATAGCGAATATCACATTACCTCCCATGAGGAGAGAGGGAATGCCGAAGGATTACCTCGATCCTCATGTCCTCATGAGATATTCGTGATTTTTGGTGTGACATTTACATAATGTTACTGGCGTACTATGTACATAAATTGAAATTACATTTATAAACATATATCAGATATTTATCATTTTTCAAAATAAAGTTTTTCATTCTTTGTTCATCAGTCACTTCATTCCATAATACCAAGATTAACATTTATGTGCATATTTAAGTTTGGTCCATATTTGCTTATAGCAATAGTGAACGTTCATTTCGCTCTTCAGGGGATAGAATTCAGAAATTACTTTCTCTTGAGCTTAACAACTAATACATGAGTACAGTGAGTGCTTATTTTCACTAAACTAGAGTGGACAATGTTCGAACATCTGTTGACTGATTGTGGTTCAATTACAGTTTAATAACGTAGCACTACACTTCGTGTTGCTTTCACTTTCGGTGTTAGCTGTCTACGGCGTTCATCATGCAGTACATCTGTCCTTTCCACTGTGGTGCCAGGAATTCAAGTGGCTTCCCGGGTTTTTATTTACAATATGAAACAGAAGAAGTGGAAAATTATTAGTATAACTTACAACCTATTGGATACATTTGTTAAGGATCGGGACTGATCTGGAGTTTAGGGTCTTCCTATAGTGCACATTCATTTTCTTTGTCCATCAAGAGACAGGATTATAATTCATTTTAGCAGTGTTCAGGAGTGCCGGTACTAATGGCTTTAAGGTCTGAGTAATCTCACAATCTACTTCTTACTCATCTTAACTTCAACTCAAGAAAATTGCTTAATTTACGTATGAAGATGTAGTCACACAAGTGTACAAATGTCTTTCCTCCAGTATGTACGATGGAAGTCATGGCGGTTAGCAGTTTAAAGTTTGGATTGTTTCGTCACCCACACGTCAGCCACTCACGGCGGCTGCACAGTGTTGCGTGAGCTCCAATACTCAGTATCCGTTCGCGCTCCGGCTGTAACAGAGCTGCTGGTCGTCGACTGCTCCTTTTTTTTTTGTGAACTTCGTATCACACGAGTGCATCGATACAAACACCTCGCGCGCGTTTTCCATCGGAGGAGCCGGACACTGAAGCTGCCTCCATACTTCTCTGTCAACTGCCTCCCATGAGGCTCACAGGTAAGTGACGACGAATGTTTTAGCTGTCGCTGCACTTAGAACAACACTGAACTTTGCGTTGCACCTGTTGTCGTGGCCTTGACTTCTTTTTACACTTGCAGTACAACACTACCACTAATATACAGTGAACAGTTATTTTTATTATGCACGTCGCACTTTAGTGTGCATCTTCACACAGCATTCGTGCTTAGTTCCTTCGTCGATGGAGTTCATTTACAAAACAATCAATTTTGCAGGTTTCCTCCATTGGTACAGAAAGACTTAAATTCTACTATTTACAAAAGATCAATTACGAGCTAATATTTACACTTAATGGTCACTCCTTTTGTTAAGTCCAGTGAACAACTGCTTTATGAATGGACTCTTTATATCTCAAGGTTTACTTTCACTAGTGAACCTAAAAATACTCTTTCAAACTTTCTTTTAAGGGCTCATCTCCTCATTATGAAAACTACAAGTTTCGCAACACTCGTTGCATTTATTCTTTAGTGCACCCAAGATCATTTTCTACTGCCACGCAGCATATCTACTACTTAACGAGTACACATTTAACGCAGAATCTTTTTTTTTTTTGCTTTCCTTTGTGCTTGCCAAATTTTTTTTTTATATTTGAGGGCAGACTGGATAACAAAAGTTCTCCCTCTTCGCTTCATGTACTCAGCAATCGTTCTCTGCTAAAAAAAAAAAAAGGGGTAACGCGTGTCTACTATTTTTCGCGTGAATGGAATTACCAACAGTTCACTGGGTTTACGCAACCGGTCCATAACAAACATTACCAAAGCTAGCAAAGTTCATCACGCGACGTGTCTCATTTCTCATAAGCACGTGCCTTTTACAAGTCGACCCTTGGTCTGGGTTAATGAACCAGGATCAAAAGGAACGGGCACAAGGAAAATGGATTTCATAAGAGGAGTGTCTTAGGAGACATTTTTGCAATAAAATCTGCATGTAAATAAAATTATCATAATAAACATATGCACATATATAAATTTCAACCTCTTTCATTACAGCATGCTTTGCTACTTCTACGTCTTACTCTGATTATAGCCAGTATTAAGTTTAAATATCACTGCATAGCTTGTTCTTTAGATGAGCCTTCAATTAGGGTATTGAATGGTCGCTAGATTACACTACAAATCTTCTGAAGATCTTTACTTGGACTTATTTATGATACAGGGGGCTTGCTGTGTGGTTATTTAGTACCTTGATTCTACTGAAATCAATTCGTCAGCTAACATTCCTCATATACTCTTTACATTGGGCTCAGATCACAGGGAAATAGTTTACTTTCATAGCATTTAATGGCCTCGCGGAGTACTTACGCTACATTATTGATGCTTCATGGTTTGCCTCTATTTGTACTGTATTTCACCTAACTTAGTTTACTACAGCTTATTGTCTCCTTGCGTGAACACATGTGGGTTACCACTTGTTTTTCCATTTAACAACATGCTTTAACTGAACTTTAAGCTATTTCTTCTACTCCTATCCACTGTCTGGAGTGTTTGAACATGTACCTTTTTTTTAAGCAGGTAATTTGGGCTTTTACAACAGAACTTCAAGTACTTACATTACTAAAAATAAATCTATAAATCTTCTTGTACCTTGAGAGATGTGCTTATTTACGCATCCTCCTCCATTTCTCACCTTTACATATTTATATAGATCCTGGCAATCACCTCGCAAGCACATTTTTTTTATACTAACTTAAAGCTAAATTGAAATTATTTCTGCAACCTTAATTTCCTGCTTCAGCTTGATGAAGAAATATCAGTTCATGTCCATCACTATAAACATTTTTTCCGTACATAGCATTTAATACTTAAAGTTTTCATGTAGTAGCCGTTACCATGTAGTCAATGCGCTGTTCAACACAATACTTATTACTAACAGTTCACACAAGGAAATTTCCAGTACGCAAGAGGCATGAAACCGAAACAGATTCTATCTGTAGTTGAGGCTGTGTCTGTAAACTAACTCTCTGTTTCAGTGGACCAATCGCTCCCGATATGGAGCAACCCTGAATCGGCAATGATAAAACTTTTGAAACAGAAGACGCCTGTCTGAAGAGACAAGATGACATCACATTGATGTTTGCTCCTGTATCAACAATGGCTGTGACAGGAATGTTGGCAATAGAAATCTTAATCGAAGCCTCGACCTGTTCATCATAAATGTCATTAATGTCTTGAACTTCTAGGTCAGGTGCAAGGTCATCTCGTAAGTCGGTCTCATGGTCGTACCGTATCGCATTAACATGCTCAGAATCAGAGTATTCGTTAGTACCCCCACTGGAACCGGCAGCGACCTCTAGGAGGTTGAAAGGCGCTGCCTCTAATTTTCCGCAGGATGTTTAACCTGTTTGTCATTCATGGCCTTAAGTGTTTGTTCCGTTTCATACTGGTGCTGGTTATGTGGTACAAATGCGGGTGTAAAGGGGTAAAATCCACTGGGTGCATTCACTTGTGAATAGAATACTTGAGACGGCTGCTGTCGCCCGATCTTTTGGTTGCCGGCAGAACCATTTCCTTGTGAAGGAAAGTTCGCATTTGGTGCCGTTTGAAAATTGTTCCGCAGTCCTCTATCCTGTGAAAAGTTGTTCTGATGTTGTGCTGGGTGGCCTCCGCCTTGCCCATGCCACTTGCTATTTTTGCACCTATAACTTTGATTGTACACTGGCCCATTTGAAAAATTACCACTAGTTTGTGGAGAATTTCCATACTGCTCAGGCGCAGAATTAAAGGTTGGGTTTCCGTGCTGATGTTGTACCTGGTGGTTGTAAATTGGGTGGTATCTCTGCTGATTACTGTAACTGGTTTTCTGCTTCCGTTTAAAGTTATTGCCGTTTGCGTTTTCATAACGGCTGGCAGGTTGGCAACAGCGATCGCAGTAGCTCGCTCTCTCCTTCGGCGCATTGTTGTCCGCGTGCGATGCATTCTGCTGGCTGCCAGGGAAGAATTTGCCGCTGCCAACCTTGGAGCGCACATCCTCGCTAATTAAATCTAAGGAATCCAGCACAGAAAGGAATGCATCCGTGTCTTCTTCGGACACATTTACTAGTTTCTCTCTCATATACACAGGGAGTTTGCTTTTGAGAAACATAATTACGTCCTTGGAAGAAATCGGAGAATCCCAGAATTTAATTTTTGCTAGATACTTCTCGAAGTATCGCCGGAGACTTCCATGCTTCTCATTGAAAATTTCCGCACCATACACCTCCTTCCTTAATCTTTGCTGTACCCCATTACTCCAAAATATTGCCAAGAACATTTTCTCAAACTCTTCATAATTCCTACACGTGTCTACCATTTCCGTTCCCCATAATGCTGCATCACCCGAAATAAAGCCAGTGACGAACTAAATACGCTGTCTGTCTGTCCAGCTCCTGGGAAATATGCCGGAAAAATTCTTTAGGAACTCGATGGGGTGTATTTCTCGCTTCTGCGGATGAAAAACAGTAAAATTGCGATGCTTAATCACACTTTCCTCTTGCATTAAACTTACGATTGTGGGCGGATCATTTATTTTCCCTACTCGGGACTCAACAGGACTGTTGTTTTGCATGTAATCAGGCGGTGAACGATAAGGAGTTGACTGACATTCGTCATCGTCTAAAGAGTTGTTCCCTATAGTTTGCGTATGCGTGTGCGGATTTTCTACCCAATTTCTCAGCATTCTGACTTCGTCCACTACTTGCTGCTTCCACTCGGGAAGATCCCGTGTAAGTGTCCTCCGAATCTGTCCCAATTCAGAAACCACTGTGTCTCCCGACTTACCAGGAGCAGCTAAGATTTCATAAGTTACATCCTTGACAGTCTCCCTAAGCTCCTCCCTGACCTTCTTTTCGATAAAAATATCTTTACCTTTTATCCATTCACCGTAGTGTTCCGACAATGCCTCCGCGTGTGCTTTCACGGTGCTCTTAACCTGTTATTCAATATTGATTGAGTCTATCTGCCTCGACAGATTCCCCACTACACCTTCAATGTCAGATACTGCATTTCTAACTGAGTTTATTTCTTTGGTAGCTGCCTGAATTTTTGTGTTTAATGTTCCAGATACTTCAGCTATTTCACTTTTCACCTGTTTCTGCATTTTCTGAATTTGATCACTGATCTTAGTTTGCACCTCACCCAAATGGGTATTTAATTCAGCCGTAATTTCTTTATGCAGATCTGTTTTGATTGTGCCTAGCTGTGTTTTTAATGATTCGCTTACAGCATCTAATCGGACGTTAACAGCCTCAATTAGTGTTTTTACTGATTCGCTTACAGCATCGAATCAGGCGTTAACAGTCTCATTTTGTGTTTTTACTGATTCGCTTACAGCATCTAATCGGGCGTTAACAGTCTCATTTTGTGTTTTTATAGTCTCATTTTGTGTTTTTACTGATTCGCTTACAGCATCTAATCGGGCGTTAACAGTCTCATTTTGTGTTTTTATAGTCTCATTTACTGCGTCAAACTGTTGTTTCAGCATTTCCATTACCGCACCGAGGTCATTTGTAGCTGCAGCGGGAAGAATTTGGACTTTAGGGTCACTTTCCCCTGTTACAGACATGGTTAGTTCAGTTTCCACACGGGAACCTACCGTTCGCGATCGTAAAGGGTATGGAATACTATTAACGTCTTCACTCCCGTCTCCTGTTGTCACCTGTCTCTGTTTACTATCTGCCATTTTCGTCAGTAAATCACGTGCTATACAAGGCTTTCGTCGTTTGTCAGTGACGTGGTGAGTCCACTAAGAGCACCGCTCTCGCGTGGGCAACAAATGAAATTCTATCTGGCGAGAAGACAAGATGGAACCTAAACGTTTCAGAGAAATGAATGAAGATGCTCTTCACCGCAAATTGTACACACTATCCACCATGTTGAAAATGTAATACAGCTATACTAACAATGGGGAGAAATAATTTCTATCACCAGATTACGAAGAATTTTACTTTGAAAGATAAAATAAAGCAGATTTTCTATAGCGGGAAGGAGATAGAAAGGATGTGGATCGACTTGGAAAAGCAACGTTGCTACTGGAGCACTACACTGCGTATGCAAAATTCTGACTTACTTTTTGATGGCTTGGTTACCGCTATGTTGTCTCAGCAAATTCATGTCTCTTTTCTTTTCTTTTCTCTCGGTAATTAAACTGCGTTATTGACCAGCATATTTTCCGTCATTCTCACAGAGATGATGTGTACATGAAACGACAGAACATTTATCAACACAAGCACATAGAAAATTTTTCAAGAATTTGAACTAATTTTTGGTCGAGTCCCTGTTCGGGCGCCAAGTGTGAGGTTACAAAATAAAAGTGATGTTGTTATTCAATGGAAAGTTGGAAATTGAGATTTAGCTTACTGTTTTATCAATCACAATTGGCGTAAGAATCATGGATTGACCATTGTCATAAAATATTGCATTATGAGATGTGATTAGTTTTTACTTGCAGTTTCGCGTGGCTTGAGGCAGTCACAACTAGCATGCTATTGATTAAGAAATCGCATTATCGTCTTTCTAATTACTTCATGATCGTAGATTAGATCAAACCCGGTTGTAAAGTTATTGTTATGACAAAACAATTTCCTAAGGGACCAGAAAGTTCTTAAGGGCGCAAAAACAACTGTAACATCACACAAAAGGGAAATTCAATATTAAAGCTGATGCAAGAAGACGATAAAACAGTTTTCTTTTTATCAATGTAACACGCACATTGGACTGCTGATCTCCGTGTCTGTAATCTTAGCAAAGACAGTAATAATTAATATTCATATACACTCCTGGAAATGGAAAAAAGAACACATTGACACCGGTGTGTCAGACCCACCATACTTGCTCCGGACACTGCGAGAGGGCTGTACAAGCAATGGTCACACGCACGGCACAGCGGACACATCAGGAACCGCGGTATTGTCCGTCGAATGGCGCTAGCTGCGCAGCATTTGTGCACCGCCGCCGTCAGTGTCAGCCAGTTTGCCGTGGCATACGGAGCTCCATCGCAGTCTTTAACACTGGTAGCATGCCGCGACAGCGTGGACGTTTGAATGTGCAGTTGACGGACTTTGAGCGAGGGCGTATAGTGGGCATGCGGGAGGCCGGGTGGACGTACCGCCGA
The DNA here is from genome assembly GCF_021461395.2 of Schistocerca americana. Taxonomy (NCBI): domain Eukaryota; kingdom Metazoa; phylum Arthropoda; class Insecta; order Orthoptera; family Acrididae; genus Schistocerca; species Schistocerca americana. The sequence goes on from NC_060119.1 coordinate 462,791,083, forward strand.
ATTGCTCAACACGTGGGGCGTGAGGTCTCCACAGTACATCGATGTTGTCGCCAGTGGTCGGCGGAAGGTGCACGTGCCCGTCGACCTGGGACCGGACCGCAGCGACGCACGGATGCACGCCAAGACCGTAGGATCCTACGCAGTGCCGTAGGGGACCGCACCGCCACTTCCCAGCAAATTAGGGACACTGTTGCTCCTGGGGTATCGGCGAGGACCATTCGCAACCGTCTCCATGAAGCTGGGCTACGGTCCCGCACACCGTTAGGCCGTCTTCCGCTCACGCCCCAGCATCGTGCAGCCCGCCTCCAGTGGTGTCCCGACAGGCGTGAATGGAGGGACGAATGGAGACGTGTCGTCTTCAGCGATGAGAGTCGCTTCTGCCTTGGTGCCAATGATGGTCGTATGCGTGTTTGGCGCCGTGCAGGTGAGCGCCACAATCAGGACTGCATACGACCGAGGCACACAGGGCCAACACCCGGCATCATGGTGTGGGGAGCGATCTCCTACACTGGCCGTACACCACTGGTGATCGTCGAGGGGACACTGAATAGTGCACGGTACATCCAAACCGTCATCGAACCCATCGTTCTACCATTCCTAGACCGGCAAGGGAACTTACTGTTCCAACAGGACAATGCACGTCCGCATGTATCCCGTGCCACCCAACGTGCTCTAGAAGGTGTAAGTCAACTACCCTGGCCAGCAAGATCTCCGGATCTGTCCCCCATTGAGCATGTTTGGGACTGGATGAAGCGTCGTCTCACGCGGTCTGCACGTCCAGCACGAACGCTGGTCCAACTGAGGCGCCAGGTGGAAATGGCATGGCAAGCTGTTCCACACGACTACATCCAGCATCTCTACGATCGTCTCCATGGGAGAATAGCAGCCTGCGTTGCTGCGAAAGGTGGATATACACTGTACTAGTGCCGACATTGTACATGCTCTGTTGTCTGTGTCTATGTGCCTGTGGTTCTGTCAGTGTGATCATGTGATGTATCTGACCCCAGGAATGTGTCAATAACGGTTCCCCTTCCTGGGACAATGAATTCACGGTGTTCTTATTTCAATTTCCAGGAGTGTAAAAAGATGTACTTACATACATAAGAAGTAGAACATAACAGCTCTCGTCATACAATTTTAACGCCAAAAGGCCATGTCACATAATAAAACATACTGTGTAAAAGCTTTACTGTTATTTCTAGTTAAAAATTAAAGATTGCCATTAAGGGCTGCTTGTGTATACTGAAACAGGTGGCATCAGACTGGGTGGCGCGTGCGTCGGCTATACTATGATGTGGACATGAGGTGTCAGTCCATCTAGTGATGAAAATTGGTAACATCTGCTTTACGTGATAGAAAGGTTACAGCAGTTTGTATAGCAGATGTGTCTACAACTTTTAAACATTTTGTAGTATGAAGACATATTATAAATTAAAAGCAGTAAGAAAAAATTTTTTCAGTAATTTGTTACAGTAAAATTCAGTAAGTGATTAAATGCAATGAGAGTATGGGGAGGATAGCAACATTTCAGAAAAAACACGTGGAAAAATTGACATAGATGAAAAATATCTTTTAAGGATCCTTCAGTAAAGGTTTGAAGCCATTGAAAAAATTCTTGTTACGTAATTGTAACTGTTCATGAAGAATAAGATTATGATTGAGATAGAAATGTTTGAATATTTCCATTTCCTCAAGAACATCAAGTCTACGATCTTTTTTCTCTGTGTGCAGAATATTAATTTCATTAATTTCCTTAGGTTTGTGGCCTGTGATCAGCAAAAGAAGAATTATGAATGTTAGTACTTTCACGTACAACTCTCTCGCGGATTGTAAAATTGTTGCTCTTTGGTTTATTTATTCTCTTTGTAACAACACATTTACGAAAAGAGTTACGTGAAATACTTTTAGCAATGCTGTGCTTTGCTTATCTTTATCATCATTACCCTTTAGCGGAATAAAATGTATATATGGAAGTCTTATTGTTCTGTATCTGGCCTACAATTTAAGGAACGATTTTTCGTAACTGCAACTCATGCTAAGAATCAATATATCTTCCCTACTTCATAGTGATTAAAAGTTGAAATTACTTTGTTATGAGCACTGATGTTACAGTCCGTGTGATCGTTCAAAAACACAAGTTCGCAGTGGATTTTATTTCTCGTTAAAATGCTATTTCATACCACGACTAGCCCAAGAACATGAGACTCTCATTAAAAAATACGTTGTCACTATAAAGTTTGCCAAATCAGAACGGAGCACAGCAAGATTCCTATCAGATTCTGAAGGTACATTAAATTATTTGCACTGTAAATAATTTCCTATCAGCAGCCCGCGTCAATCTGCAACACATCATAAAATCTGCTGATCTTCACTGCCACTCTGGGAGCTAAAAGAAATAATATTATTTTACTATTATTTTATCGCTTCCTTGCGGTATGCTCGACTATATTGTAAGTCGTTTAAATACGCCGCGGCAGCGGCTCTTCGTTCTCCATGCAGCTCAGCACCACAGATAATATTTATATAACTGAAAAATGTCTCAACAGGATGGGATAATATGCAAGCAAGCTTAACAATAAATAATACAAGTTTTCATTTAAACAACTCTATTAAAACCTTTAAATATCTCAGTGATTACAGACCTTTGTGAATTCACACGTAATGGCGTACATTGCTTAGTCTCGACAAAAGAATGCTACACTAGCGTTCGCTACTACGACACAGGATATCTTACTCGTTCGACTCCCAGATGAAGAAGACAAAGAAATTGCTATTCGTCACGTATTATATACTAGTTACTTATTTTAATCTTTGTTCGACATTTATCGTCTGTGGCGGTTTCATTACTCGCCGACGCAGATATTCTCAAAAATAAATAATAAAAAAAATACATAATTTTATACAATAACACAATATGATACATATAATTTTCTCGTTACTACATAATATGTTGTTTTTGTTTCTTACTAGACGTTACAATGCCCCCTGGCAGCAATTGACTAACGTTAAGAATGTTCGGCAATATGCTGCCACTAACGTCTGTTTGGTTATTGTCTGTTACCTTGGTTAGAACATTCACTTTAAACTTCTTAGTTCTTTTACACTGTAGGTTTAATTACACTTTTTATACTGTTCTTACACTTTGCGAGGTGACCATAAACCTAGTCCCAGGGTCATTACATTTATTTGGCTCCCCCATTCGGGCTACGTGCGATCAGAAAACCTGGGAAAACTGCGCCGGAGCCATGGTCATCTCGTCTGGTTTGTTTTAATACCCAGTTTGATCACAAAAAGTTCAGATTCTATCCAATGTTCACATATAACAAAGGCTATTTGTGATAGCATGTTAAACCTTTAGTCTCTTTGTTACCCATATAATATTTGTGTTTTGGATTGTAATGAAAGTCACTTATTACACATTTTTACAGTAGTATCATGAATCGTCCTTGCATTTACTCGCGACAATTAGTTTAAAATGTCTAGCATTCATGCGAGTATACTTCATTAACATGACGAAAACATATTATATCTATATATCACTGAACCAATGAATACTTTGGGTCCGTATTGAATAACTCAAGAAAAAAAAACAAATGTTTGTCACGTCATTTCGTGTCCACTAAACCCTGTTCATGTTAGTGCATTAAACACATATTTGGTAGTTCATTTGAATGACAACAATGTTGTACGGAGCTGGCGGCGCGAAGCAATTGTTGAGTCGCGTCGTCTGGAACGCCGCGTGCCGACGGCCGCTGGGTTCGACGACCTGCTCGCAGTAACAGCGACGTCGTGCTGACGTGGCGCCCAAGCAGTCGCGAACCGCGGCGAACCATTCGCCGATGTCGGTGAGTGGCAGTGGTTTACCGCGACCGGCTGGCTGTCGGCACGGCACTCGTCTCGGCTTCTCCACATGGCTCCCCGTTGTAGCGCATGAAACAAACATTCCACAACGGTGTACTGCCTTTAAGGACACAGATTACTAGCTGTGGAAGAAGATGCAACTTGTTAAAAGCGATTATTGTTCAGTAAGCCGTCGCTTCACTGGTATGCACAGGATGGTTTGGCGTGATAACAGGTTTCTTGTGGCATTGTGACACTGGTATTCAAGGTTCGTCACACGCACATTGTACTACACATTTTCACTCACTCCACGGTTGGTACACTGCCAGAGCGTCTTTCAACACGTGAAAATGTTTCGTAACACACATACTACATGTCCCCGTCGACCTAGGTTCGTTTAACTCGACTCCGAACTGATCAATAACTACTGTTTTTATACACTGTCTATTGTTCGTTGAGCACTGCACTAGGACAGTCTGTCACTCAACACTAGACTTATCGACGTATATATTGGTGCAGATACAACAGTCATTTTCTGTCCCTGCTACACACAATATTCCGTCCTTTCCTCCATTGTTTATGCACACAGTTTATTTTTTAATACCTTTTAACTGTTCTTCGCATACTCACTCTCATCTACATGGCGTCTATTTGTTTTTACCTTATCACAACACACTTTTCATATTGTTACTAGGCGTATATAGCCCTTTTGTGAAATTTTTTCATTTTCTTATCAGTGTAGCTTGCCTGGTTATCACCCATCTATCAAACAGATTTTACCATGTGCATGACAGCTTGGCTTGGGCATATTGATCAATAAATACTTCATTTAGCACTAGCATTATTTTTAATGATTTTTCCTATATGACTACAGTGTAGGTTCCACATTGGTTGACTTAATTCGCGTATCGCGTAATGAATATTCAAGGGCGTGTACCAAGTACACAGGCTTCAATTGAAGCATTGTTATATACAAAGCGGATTTTCCACGGAACGGGCTTGTTTTTTGATTAGCTTATGCTCCAGTGTCGTTCTCATATCACTACTGGCAGCAAACATCACATAATTGTTGCATATTACAGAGTCCATGTTTGGCTAGTCAAGACTCTCTCTCTCAGGGTTCCTTATCCTAATACAATTACAACAGTTACCTTATTATATTAGATTGCATCATTAATTGCACTTACATACTACACATAGAAAATGGTTCAAGAAATTAATCCTTTGTATAATGATTCAAGAAATTAATCCTCACTTTATCAACAAGAAGATTGTTCGTTGCTTAATGAGCCTATAATTTTTAAATGGCTCTAATTGTCTGTAAACAAAATCTTTCCTGTGTAAGCTATTGCCTACTTTCTGAATCCACTTCCTCCAAGTTTCATTACACACAAATTTCTTTCTTAATACTAACATACTTATATTCTAAAACACAATTAAAATCTTCTTACAACTATTACTCTTTATATGTGATATGTCACTGAATAAATAACTTCACATCTTTACGTGGATACAATCCTTTGATCTTCCCCGTATGGGGATGTGCTAACAAATAGCTACATTCGTGTGGCACGCTTATTACTCCAAAAGGCCCTGAATATAGCAATTGCCACTTACTATTCTGTTTTAAGGTGGCTGAGGATTTAGCGTGGTTACGAATAAGTACTAGATCTCCTACATTATATTTCTGTTCGTTAGTTACACCTCGGTCGTACTTCCTTTTCCTCTTTGCCGCACAGCTGGTTAGTCTGTTCCATATCTTTTTCATCTTTTCCTCCCTTGTTTCTGCCTTGACTGGTAGTCTCGGCAAAGGCGTGAGCCATTCATTCGGTGTCTCATTAAATCCCTTCAATATCTCTACCGGTGGATAGCTTGTACTTGAATGGGGTGTTAAATTGTGTATTTCTACAAATTTCGGTACTAGCCCTGGCCATTTTGTATGTCGGTTCCCTATGTACATTCTAAGGAACTTATTCAATTCTCTGAATATTCTTTCAACTAGACTGGCTTCGGGATGGAACCGGGATACCAGAATATGCTGTATATTTTGTTCCCGTAGGTAATTTTTCCAAGTTCGACCCGTGAAATAAGAAGCATTATCAGTCGTTATGGCTTCGGGTTTTCCCACTTGGGGCAAGTATTCTTGACTGATCCGCCTGACCATGGTTTTGGCAGTAGCTGATTTTATGCAATAAATTGCCAAGTATTTGGAAAAAATATCGTACATGGCCAGTATATATTTCATACCTCCTCTGGCCATGGGATAAGGACCGGCTACATCCACAGATACTATTTGAAGCGGCCTGAGTGGAACTATGGGATGTAATTCAAACTTAGTGGATCTATTATAATGTTTTGCTTTTTGACATATCACGCAAGTTCTAACTGTTGCCTGAATCTGGTGTTTCATACGAGGAAAGTAGCAGTATCTCGCCATGATCTCTGCACACTTTCCAATCCCTGCATGGCCCCATGCCAAGTGCGTGTGCCATATCATAACTTTTACCGACTGGTTAGGTATACATACCGCCCAGCAGTCTTCTTTCGTATTAAGTTTATGATACAAAATATGGTTCACTATTTTAAAACCTTGCTCATCTCTGTTGTTAACACCCTCTTCAATATTATTAATGATTTTTTTCCACATCGGATCTGCCCTTTGTAATTCACACAGGTTTTTACATATATATAAAAAATCCTTCATGTAAGTATTGTCACGCACTAACAGCACTTTATACTCCGCGGATTGCTCTAACATTTCTGCTAAATCCGGTAATCCTACCGGCAGTCGCGACAGAGCATCCGCTATTACGTTATCTTGGCCTTTTATGTACATAATCTTTATCCGGTATTCTTGTAAGACAAGCATCCATCTCCTCAGTCTGGTATGGAATAGTTTGCATGACATCAAAAAACTTAACGCCTGGTGGTCACTATACACTTTAATCTCCTTCCCTTGTAAATAATAATTAAACTTTTTCACAGCCCAGACTACTGCAAGTGCTTCCAGTTCGGTTGCCGTGTAGGCTCTCTCGCAGCTAGTTAAAGTCCTACTGGCGAAGCCGATAATCTTTATTGTTGTCGGGTCGTTTCCTTCCTCCCACTGAAATAAGCACGCTCCCAGGCCATAGGAACATGAATCCGTCGCAAGACAAAAATCTTTTGACAGATCTGGGTGCTGCAAAATATTTGCATTCAGTAGGGCGGTTTTAATCGCTTCAAAAGCTTGTTGACATTTGTCAGTCCAAACCCACTGCACACTTTTTCGTAGCAGATTTAGTAGCGACGCGTCATTTAACAACTGATTGGGCACGAACCTTCTGAAAAAAGACGTGAGCCCAAGGAATGCTTTCAATTGCCTCTTAGTGCGGGGGCTTGGAAATTCTCGGATCGCCTCTAGTTTTTTGTTGTCTGGGCGTATACCAAGTGGTTTAATAAGATGGCCTAAAAATTTAATTTTATTTCGTCCAAATTTTGACTTTTCTAGGTTTGCTGTCACACCTGCTTGCTTAAATCTCACTAGTACTCTACGCAACAATTCCATATGTTCGTCCCAAGTAGCAGTAGCGATTACCAGATCATCAACATATACAGTGATTTTTTCTAATAAGTCTGGACCCAGTACCGTGTCTAGTAATAAACACTCCAGCACTCACATTCAATCCGAAGGGAAGTACCTTGAATTGGTAACTCCGCCCTCCGAATATGAAAGCTGTGTACTTCCTGGATTCCGGTGTAAGGGGAATTTGCCAATATGAACTTTTCAGATCGACCGAGGTCAAGTACTGTGCTCCATGAAATTTTTGTATCTGCTCATCTAAATTCTCAGGGCGAGTCCGGACAGGTATGATAATTTTGTTAATGTCCCTCGCATCTAACACTAGCCTGATTTTTCCATTGGCTTTCGCCACTGCTACAAGAGGACTACTGTATGGAGAGAAGGAGGGCTCAATGATATCCCACTCTAACATCTTCCGAATCTCTTTAGCTACTAATTCCCTCCTCGACCAAGGGATGGAGTAAGTTGCGCGACAGTATGTTTTGTGGGGCATTACCTCTATGTGATAGTGGTACCCTTTGACTATTCCTGGTCGGTCGGTAAATACCATAGTGTATTCCGATAGCAGCTGCGTCAACTGTTGCTTTTGTTTACCGCTTAAACCTTCAGATTCCTGCACTTTGGTTTGAAATGCCTCAACATTTGTTTCAAAATTTCGATCCTCTAAATTCGGGTAATAGAGGTCTGCTGCATGTGACAAATCATCAAGGTGTAGTACCCAAGGGTTCCTACCCTTGATATTGATTCGATTACAACACGGCACAAGTACCTCCTTCGATTTCATCATAGATAACTCAATCCTCCTACCCCTATTAACTATGCTTAATTTCCCCAAGGAGAGGTCGATCAATGCGTCCCTCTCACGGAGAAAATCTACTCCCAGAATGCAGGCCACCTTCAATCCTTTAACAACGAGGAACGAGCTCACTATGGCTTCGCCCTCCTTACAAATCTCCACCTGCACCTGGTACTTAACTGATTGGCTCTGTGCACCAATGGCTCCAGACACCTTACAATTATTAACCGGGAAAGTCGGAATGCTATGTCCTTTTCCCAGTGCCTTAAATAACTCCATACTCATTACACTTACTGAGGCACCTGTGTCGATGATTATATTCACTGCAACATCATTGATTTTCGCTTCGATAATAGCTTGCACATTTTCGTTATTATCTTTCTTACATTCGTGTGGTTCGTTCAGTAGATCTTTATCCATACTGACACCATCGTTGTATCGCAGCATACGTATCCCAGGTATATTATTATCACTCGTGTTGCTCTCACTCCATCCCTCGGCCATCGATGGAGAGCATATCGAGGCCGATTCTAGTTTGTTGGATTAGTTGCTTGTGAAGTACTTGGAAGGCTATTGTCCGCGACCTCCACTATATGTACACTCTGATTTGTCGGCCGCCACGGCTGCGCAATAGGCGCGTTTTGCGGCGGTGGTCTATTGTTGTCATACCGGTCATTACCCTGTCGCTCTGGGCTTCTTCGCTGATTTTGCTGCCAATTTCGATTACTATCACTATAATTGCTCTGCCACTGACCTCGCGCATTTTTCCAGCGGTTGGTCCCTGACATTCCAGATTCGTACCGGTCGTCAAATCGACGCCTTTTGTTATAAGTTGTTTGTCCATACCCGTTCTGGCCTCTACCATTACTACCATTTTGCGAATGTTCTTGCCGCTTGTTACCACCCCCACCATTTCCATGGTTGTGGTTTTGTGCACTACTATTTCTGTCATGTTTACATCCTGACCCATTATTCCGCGAGTGATCACACGCTGATTTTGCGTCTTCCTGTATCAAGTCTATAGAATCTAGAACAGACAGGAAGTTTTCCATATCGCTTTCTGGTACGTGTATTAATTTCTCTTTGATATGAATGGGTAAATGTGATTTTAGTAGTCTTATTATGTCTCTTGGTGATATAGGCTCGTCCCAGTAGCGTGTTTTGTTTATATATTTTTCAAAATACCGTCTCAAATTCCCCAGACGAGGTGAGTACGGTTCGGGATTATATACTTCTTTTCTTAGCCGCTCTTGTATACAAGGCGACCAATATTTCGATAGAAATGCCCTTTCGAACTGTTCATATGTCATGCAGCTGTCTGCTACTTCTGTAGCCCACAACGCTGCATCACCTTGAATGTACGACATTACGTATTGAATTTTCTGTGTTTCGTTCCACACACTGGGCAAGATATTTTTAAAGCTTTTTATGAATACTACTGGGTGTACTGATTTCCGTTCAGTAGTAAACGTTTGAAATTGTCTATTTTTGATTAAACTTTCTTCCACTAATATTTTTGAACTACATGGTTTTGCTCCTTGGACATATGCTGTGTGCTCCGAACCGAAGCTACAGCTCTTCGCATTATCGACTACAGATTCCCCATTGCTGTATCGCGTATAAGTTTGTGCGTTGCCGAAACCATGGGCTGTTGGCGACAGAGGTTCCTGTTCCAAATGTTTTCTGCTTTGTGCTAAACCCTTCTCCAGGTCGGATATCCGTTTGTTCATATTCACTTGCCACTGCGGAATATCCTCACTGAGTATTTGTTTGATGGTTTGCACGTCGTTCTGTACCTGACTATTCACTGCGGTACTGAACGATTCGGAGCCTCTATTTGCTATGGCTGCTTGTACTTTGGAATTAATGTTCTTGTCAATCTCACACTCCTTCACTTCTAGCCATGAGTTGAATTCTGTTTCAATTTTAGTTGCTTGTTCGTTCCACTTCTGCTCTACAAGCTGCGTGGAATCTATTTCTAGCTTTTCTACTCGATTGGCTAATACACCTATTTCGTCTACCCTGTTAGTGTCTGCCACTTGCAGGTTGTTGACCTGTTCAGTCAGCTCCTGCACGGCCTTAGGTATCGACTCATAATTCTGTTTCATATCTGCAATCTCTTTTTTCATGTTTTCTAACGATTGCACAAGTTGCTGGTCCCGCTCAGCTTGCCGGCGATCTCGCTCAGCTTGCTGGCGGTCTCGCTCGACTTGCTGTTGCGCAAATTCTGCCTGGTAATTCAGCACGCGCTCTAATATAGCCTGAAGCGAATACCCACCAGGCAGATTACCACTCTCTGGTTCCTGCTTTTCTGGTGGTGGTACAACTTCTTTCTCTACATCCCCTTGAGGACTAGTGGGCGGTGGCACCACTTCCTGTGCCCCTGCCCCCACATTCTCACATGTTATATCCTCAAAGAGAGTACTAGTACTACTTGAGGTACCCGGTTCCACATTTCCTGCACTAACTAATTGTTGTTCCTCAGTATCCATATTGCTCGGGCGTTGACTACGCAACTTAACCATATTCATAAATTGCTTACTAAACCACAAAGTCTGACAGTTTTGCCCCTTGCACACAAAATACGTTAATTTATCTACACTAACTGCACACTAAAAATTACTATCTACCATCAACTTTGTCCTGTCACAAACACTAACATCAAACTACGCACAATATGCACACCACTAGCGAAATGAGATCACTTCACTGGAGCTCGACTTCTACAAACAGGACAACCACACTGTAGTCTTACCTTTAGTTTATCTTATCTCGGGGTTCGGCTGCCCCCGGATTACGTAGTCGTTACAGCTTCTCAGTACTATCAGGATCGTCTTCTCAGACTCGTTTGCAGTAGTACGTTTTGTCATGAAAGAGTGTTTACACATTCATTAATACATAGCATTGATCATGATATACATACATACATTTATCACTAAATACATATATATCTACACATACATAACAATCAACACTGAAAGAAAAATACATAAAATTTTATATTTGTGGCCACTGCAAATTCGGGCCCCGCGTTTTTGGGCGACAGTTTCGCGTACAACTCTCTCGCGGATTGTAAAATTGTTGCTCTTTGGTTTATTTATTCTCTTTGTAACAACACATTTACGAAAAGAGTTACGTGAAATACTTTTAGCAATGCTGTGCTTTGCTTTTCTTTATCATCATTACCCTTTAGCGGAATAAAATGTATATATGGAAGTCTTATTGTTCTGTATCTGGCCTACAATTTAAGGAACGATTTTTCGTAACTGCAACTCATGCTAAGAATCAATATATCTTCCCTACTTCATAGTGATTAAAAGTTGAAATTACTTTGTTATGAGCACTGATGTTACAGTCCGTGTGATCGTTCAAAAACACAAGTTCGCAGTGGATTTTATTTCTCGTTAAAATGCTATTTCATACCACGACTAGCCCAAGAACATGAGACTCTCATTAAAAAATACGTTGTCACTATAAAGTTTGCCAAATCAGAACGGAGCACAGCAAGATTCCTATCAGATTCTGAAGGTACATTAAATTATTTGCACTGTAAATAATTTCCTATCAGCAGCCCGCGTCAATCTGCAACACATCATAAAATCTGCTGATCTTCACTGCCAGTCTGGGAGCTAGAAGAAATAATATTATTTTACTATTATTTTACCACTTCCTTGCGGTATGCTCGACTATATTGCAAGTCGTTTAAATACGCCGCGGCAGCGGCTCTTCGTTCTCCACGCAGCTCAGCACCACAGATAATATTTATATAACTGAAAAATGTCTCAACAGGATGGGATAATATGCAAGCAAGCTTAACAATAAATAATACAAGTTTTCATTTAAACAACTCTATTAAAACCTTTAAATATCTCAGTGATTACAGACCTTTGTGAATTCACACGTAATGGCGTACATTGCTTAGTCTCGACAAAAGAATGCTACACTAGCGTTCGCTACTACGACACAGGATATCTTACTCGTTCGACTCCCAGATGAAGAAGACAAAGAAATTGCTATTCGTCACGTATTATATACTAGTTACTTATTTTAATCTTTGTTCGACATTTATCGTCTGTGGCGGTTTCATTACTCGCCGACGCAGATATTCTCAAAAATAAATAATAAAAAAAAATACATAATTTTATACAATAACACAATATGATACATATAATTTTCTCGTTACTACATAATATGTTGTTTTTGTTTCTTACTAGACGTTACAGTACCTTTTTTCCCAATAGTTGCTCTTTATATCTGACTGAAAAAGCTCGCCCTGTTTGTCCTATATAATATGAAGGACATGTGTCGCAAATGATTTTATAGACTCTGTAAGAGATATGTCCTAAAAACGGAATCGAAAAATATTTCTTTTCTTGCTCTTTGGTATTGGAGGAACCGAGAGTAGTAACTCTGTTGTTAGTTTTCTGCTTGAAGATATCATCTACTATAGCAGGTTCGTATCCATTATTAACCATTATTTTAAAAAAATTTATATGATGTTCGTTATTACCAATGTACTTAGATGAACTGTAAGTTTCAGGTCTGTGTACACATGTGTATTAACGAACAGTGTTGAGTTATCCACTGTGATGGAATTAAAAAGAGGACTCCTTGAGATTACTCAGGAGTCAGTAATAACACTTTGAGGCAGGTGGACGTTTTGGAATGCCACTGCATACACAAACACGGAGATCTAGCGTGCTGCTATAGTGCACGCAACAATGCTCCACTTGAACTGAGTCGCTGCCTGCTCTTATAGCACTGCTGCATTCTTTGTGAATGTGCGTGTACAACGCAAATTGGTTTTCTTTCAGCGCCAGCTAGAAAAGGACACACACACTCACGCAATGCGAGAGGACACTTGAGAAAAATTTAATATTCATAATACACATTTATGTAATGAATTTTGTAATTACTATTTCTTGTCGTGTTCTGAAAGTTTGTTTTACTATTATTTATGTACTTTAACAAATAAAAAAATGATAATAATATAATAATAATAATTTGTTATAGTAATAATAATTATTGTAATTGTTTTGGTTGGATAAGTAATTGAGAGATAAAAATTTACGCCTTGTATTTATCGAGCTTTGCACGTCCGAAGATGTACGGAATGTAGCCAGGCCTCATTATATATTTTTGTAGACAAAGTCTGATATCTGACCTCGGCTTCAATCATGAAAATGGAGTGACTAAAGCTACTAAAACAAAGAAAAGCATACGATTAAATAAAACATATATTCATTTTAACATACACATTACGATATAAACGACACTTACGTAAAATTCTATTAAATAATTGCAGATAATTCACAAATGAGAGCGACTTATTAATTCTGCGCCTGTTTTCTGCAAATAAATATCAATATGGCTAACTGTGGAGCCACACAAAATATTAAGTCCTTCTAGGACAACGAATGACATAAGAGTGTAGATGCCTACCGGCTGTGACAAGAGAGCGATGTTAATTCCTTTATTTTGCATTCTCTTGTCTTAAAAAAAAATCGATACATATAATCTAATTTCGGTAAATTAATTATCGTCTGTGCTCGAGTGCAAATGGTTCCTTAAACTGCCCCCCAAATTGCGAAGGCAAAGGTGTACCACCTGCAGCTGAGCAATTTGTTGACGTATTTTCTTTATTTGTCATGTCATGAATCATAAGTTATTACGTATATTGTTTCACATACATAAAATATCATAAATCTATACAAATACATAAATAATATTTACATACAAGTTAAATGAAAGTGAAAAGAAAAAATAAAATGTTTGATTACATGCATTTACACGTGCACTTTTGTTTCATAGTCGGGTGCGCTAGCACGTAGCTATTGATGCTTTCATCACAATAGTTCTCAAGAGAATGTATACATAGACTGTAACAATCATTTCACAGTTCGTATTCACTTGTATTTAGTCACTTTGTGAAAATTTGTTGGGTATATAGTCCATTGTTCTCTTTCACTTCAAAATGTTTTTAAACATGTTCATTCAATAAATAAAATTAATTAATGTTTTTTTGTGCATATTCAGAGATATGTGAACCGGTTCTCTGTAGAATGTCACTTGTTAGAAATGGTTTATACTGTGCTATAAAGTCTTTGCACTTTAAAATAAACGTCACGTGTCACATGTTTAGTTTACGTTGATATAAAACTTCCTGAAGAAACAAGTTGGGGATTAACAATTGCACAACAAAGCGTGCTTTGGAAGACGTAGTTAAAATTTTGTTTCGTCTTGGTAGGAATACATGGTGTCAGTGGTTCCATACTGACCAGTCCGTGTTACATCTACTCAATAACCTCCAATTTCGTCTTCTGAAAGGCGTATGTCGTCTCTTGGATATTGTGTCGTCGTTTCGTCGAAAAGTGTGTGGTGGTTTTGCGACTCACATCACCTATAGTGTCCCATCATGAGCGCAGTGAACCGTAGTGAAACGTTTTTTTTTTTTAATTTGCACACAACTTTTTCATACATTATTCGTTGCAAAATAAAATGTTTGTTCACAACAGAAAGCACAAAACATAACAAATATCACTTCACATTGAGTGCAGTTTTCTGTTACATATTTACATAGATAGGGTCAACAGAAACATCCGATCTCACGTGTCGGCTTTGACCCGTGACATAAGGGTGTTGTGGCGTGTGACGTCATTACGGCGCGGAGTTTGGCTTGTGAGTGTGGCGTGTTTGTAGATGTTGCCTCGTTGACGTTACCTTAGTAGGAGTTTTAGGGCCTGTAGTATATAGTTTACCTTTTTACTGTACTTTGTTTCTTTTTTTTATCTTTTGATTGACCTACACATTGATCTGTAGCGTAGCCCTGAATACGAGGTTAGGTTGGGAGTTTTTTTTTGGTGGGGGGGTCAGGGGGGGGGCGCAGCCCCCCCCCTGCCTGGCCTTGAGTACCACTTGTTTATTATTATCTTTGTTTGCTATCAATGTTTGCAGATTGTTCTTGTGAAACCTTTGTGTGTGTTGTTTTTCTATGTGTTTTCGTCTTTGTGATACGTATGCAACGTTTTTATATCCGCCATATTGGAATTGTCGTTTATGGTCGTTTCCGCCATATTTGTGACGTCATGGGTCAAAGCCAACGGGTTAGATCGGACGCTTCCGTATTTCCCATAGATATAAAAAATTTTCTGTGAAACATGTACCTACACATTTACATTACATTGTTTGGTAATACATATACATACTTTACATTTTTCAGTTCCATTAAACTAGATATTTATAAATACACATGGGTCAGCTATAGAAAAAGTTGTCCTATAAGTTAAGTGTTTTTTTTAAATATAGTTTTCCTTTTAAGTTTTCTTTACATCAGTACTACACAAGAAGTGTTCTTCCTCATTAAATGTTTCCTGCAACATAAATTTTCATAGTAGGTTAGAAAACGTCTTGGAGATGATCTGTCCTGAAAAGTAATGATTACAATAAGACACAACATATCACATCCACAATAATTTCCAAATTAGCACATGCACAAAGTATCATTTACAAATAAAATACAGTATATAGCCTTGCTTAATTAATCTCATTTGTCATTTCCTGTAGAGTGTTTTTTGTGTATGTTGTGTTCATGTGGATTGTGGTGTGAGTGTGAATAGCAAATCAAGTTTCTATCATGCCGATTAATATATCAGGTTCAGGGCACAAAATGTCTCCAGTCATTTACTCTGTCAGCTTGTCTGCAGGGTATTAATAAATATAATCAGTAGCTGTGCTTTGCGTGAAAATCGTTAGTTCTTCCTGTGTCTTATCTTCTTGCTGCTGCTCCTGCTGCTGCTGTTGGTGCTGTAAAATGTAGATACTTAAGATTATAGCTTATATCTTCTTCTTCTTCCAGCTTGAAGTACGAGATGTGACTTACCTTGTTGTTGTATCAGCATACTCTGCTAAGGGCTAAAAGTTTTCAAATATTTGTGAGGGTACAAACCTAAAATTCTCTTATTCTTGGGGTTTTGTAGAAGATATGCTCTAGGGTGTGGTATATCAATGATTGTGTAAGGACCTTCATATAATGGACGCCACTTAACATGACGTTTCAGAGGTGATGACGAATTGTAGTGGGTCCTAAGTAAAACTTGCATGCCTATTGTAAAGTTTGGCCTTCTTTTAAGATTAGCACCATAATTCTTATTTCTAATGTCAGCTTGTTCAGTAATTGCAATGAGTACTTCCCTTACCTTTTCCTTGTGTGAAGGTTTGGTGTCAGAAAATTTTGGTAGTGGGTTGCTCCATTCATTAGTTTCCTTTGTGTCAAACATGATTTCTCTGGGAGTATAGGGTGTGTTGTATATATTTAAATTGTTGTGTATTTCCTCAAAAAGTGCTAGGTAATGTATCCAAATTTGTGTGCTGTGTTCAGGTGTAAGTTCTCATGAATCTGTTTAATTCTCTAAAAATTCTCTCACAAGGGTTGGCTGATGCGTGAAGCTTTGAAATATAGATACTCTTAATGTTATTGTCCTTTAGAAATTTTCTCCAGGTGAATCCTGCATAATACGTGACGTTATCTGATAGAATGGCTTTAGGTTTTCCACAGTATGGCATGTAATCATTTGTGGTTCTTCTGATGATTGGATGGTGTTTGCTGTGGGTGACTTAATGGCAAAAAGTTTGATGTACGTAGAAAATATGTCATAAAATGCTAGAATGTATTTGCAACCACCGATGCTAGTTGGATGAGGTCCGCTAACATCTGTACAGAGTATCTCTCTAGGTCCAGTAGGTAAGATAGAATGCAAATCTGTTTTGGTGTATTGATTTTGTGGCTTGGATTTTTGACATATGAGACATTTGCTGATAACATCATGTGTTTTTCTTCTAATGTTTGGAAAATAGCAATATGTATGTAACTTGTTTAGCCTTTTCTTTGTTCCGTAGTGTTCCCAAACTGTGTGAGTGTGTGCAATAAGTTTGTGTACAGAATCTTGTGGTATGCAAACGCACCAGTTAGTAGCATTTGTGTGTCTTCTGTAGAGAAGTATGTTGTTGTGTAACATGTATCTGTCTTGTGAAGTGTTGTTGTGTTGTTGTACTATGATTTGTTTTATTTTGTACCAGTGTCGATCTGAATCTTGTAGTGTTGCCATGTTCTTGCATAGGTCTTTGTAGTATTGTGTAAACTGTTTGTCTTGCATGAGTAGTATTCTGTAATCGTGTGTGTTCTCAAAGTCTGTATTGTTATGGTGTAATCCTTGTGATAGTCTTGAAAGTGTGTCAGCTATTTTGTTGTCTTTTCCCTTGATGTGCTTGAGTTCAAAAGAGTAATTCTGTAATGCAAGTGCCCATCGTGTAAGTCTAGGATGAATGAGTTTACATGACAAAAGGGAGGTAAGTGCTTGATGGTCAGTGTATATAATGGTGTGTCTTCCATACAGATAATAATTAAACTTTTTAAATGCCCATATAATAGATAATGTTTCCAATTCTGTGGTGGAGTAAGATCTATCACATTCCATTAAAGTCCAACTGGCAAAACCAATGATCTTAATATGTTCTGAAGTTTCTGTTTTAACAGGTTGAAATAAACAACATTCCAAAACGACGTTTGATGCATCACAAGCAATACAAAAGTACAAATTGAAGTCTGGATGTTCCAGCATGTTAGAATTTATTAAGGCTTCTTTGATTTTAGTAAAGTCATTTTCACAGTCTTAGTTCCAAATCCATATCTGGTTCTTCTTTAATAAGTTTAGTAAGTATCTCCTATTGAGTAACTGTTTAGGTATGAATCTGAAAAATGAGCATAGACCGAGAAATGATTTTAACTGTTTCTATGTATTGGGACTGGGGAAATGTCAGATAGCATCTAATTTTGAAGGGTCAGGTTTAATGCCTTGTGTGTTGATGATGTGTCCTAGGTATTTGATCTCAGAACAAGCAAATCTAAATTTACAAAGTTTGGCAGTGATACCAGCTTGTGTGAATCTGCATAGTAAAGCGTTCAGGGTATCAGTGTGTTCCTTCCAGGTTTTTGAGGCAATCAGTATGCCATCTACATAGTGTGTAACAGTTTCTAGTAAATCATCACTGAGTACAGAGTTTAATGCAGTAATGAATACTCCTGAGCTTACATTTAGCCAAAATGGTAATACACAAAATTGATAAGTTCTACCACCAAACATAAAGGCTGTATGTTTTCTGGATTCTTTGCTTATTGCCACCCGCCAAAACGAATTTTTAAGGTATATTGTAGAGAAATATTTTGCATCCAAGAATTTCTGAAGTTGTTCATCAAGATTTTCTGGTTGTGTCCTCACAGGTAAGATAATTTGGTTGATAGCTCTTGCATCTAATACTAACCTGATACTTCCATTGTGTCTTTTCACTACATGCAAAGGGCTGCAATATGGAGATGTTGATGGTTCTATAATGTTCCATGTAATCATTTTCTTTAGTTCTTCTCAAACGGCAGGTCACAGAGCTAGAGGTACATTGTATTACTTATGGTAACAGATTTGGTGAGGCTTGACTTCAATCGTATACATATATGTGTTGATCCTACCTGGCTTACTAGTGAAAAAATCCTTATTCTTAAGTAAAATATGTTTAAGCTGGGATCTCTCCTCTTCATTAATAGCATCACATTCTGATAACTTAGAATTAATTTGTGTAAGTATATCATTCACTACCTCACTGTGTGATACAGGTTGTTGTGTGGAATCTACGTCAGTCTCGAGTATAAACTGTATCTTGTAGCCAGAACAGTGCTTGTTATGGTCTACTAGTCGAGTGTCCAAGTTCAAAACTATGTCTCTGCCTTCATACTTAAAATAACAAATGCCTTTGGAGAAGTCTATTGTGCAGTCCTTCTCACAAAGAAAATCAATACCCAATATACAATTGGCAGCAAGGTTTTGGACAACTAGGAAAGGCCATTGTACGATTCCATTTCCCATATTAACAGTCACAAATACCTGCTTATTAACTCTACTTGACTTATTACCTAATGCAGTTAATATTAAACAGTTTTGAACTGGGAACTCTAGTATCTTAGAAGTTTTCTTAATCATAGTATTAAAAATTGTGAGAAATCACACTGACAGCAGCTCCTGTATCAATAATTATGTTTGTAGGTATACCTCCTACAATGCCTGAGGTGGAAGACAGTACAAATCTTTTCTTTGCATTGTGACATTGTGTGTTGTCTTTTATCAGATCATCAGCTAAGTTTCCACTTTCATTATATCTTAAGAATAGTGTAGGCAACTCTTGTTGTGTAAATATTAATTTTTCTTGTTTCACAGTTTCACTAGCAATTGTATATTCAAACATAGTTTCTAAATTGAAGTTGCCCCCCCCCCCAAATGTTCCTCAGTCACAACCTGGGGCTCAGTAATGACTGATTCTAGTTTACCTCGTTTGTCTGGTCATTGGCAAGTGTAGTTGTAGTTTCATTAGCTACCTCAATAATATTTACATTAGGATATTGTCTTTGCCACTCGCCTGTTTGTTTTTGGTTGGCTGAAGTCACTTGTTGGTTTGTGTTGCTTGTTTGTGCAAAATTCCCTTGTGACATCTGAATATGATTTTGTGGTGGCAGCTGCTGTGTTTGCCACTGTCTCGGATAATACTGGTTGTTGTTCTGGTTAAAGTGCGATGTAGGTGTTCCATTTCTTATGTAATCTGTGTTGTTGTTTCTTTGCCAGTGTTTCTGTTTGGCTTTGTGTGCGTTATTCCTTCTTGAATTAAAATTGTCGTTTCTTCGTTTTTTGAACAGGTTATCTCCCTGTGTATAGTTACAGTTGTAGCTTGTGTACAGCTGTGAGTTTTGGTGATTGTTTTGCATATTTAATGTGTGTTGTGAATTTTGCTGCGTGTTTGGTAACATAGCAATGTAGACATGTTGATTCCTACTGTGTGAGTTGTGTGTTGGTTCTTGTTCATCATACAGTAAATCAACAGCATCTAACTTTTCCAAAAAATATTCAGGATCGTCGTCCAGCAAGTACAGTAATTTCTCTTTGATATTAAAAGGAAGTCTTGCTTTCAGTGATCGGATCACCTCTTTTGCTTTCACTGGTTCATTAAGAAAGTGTATCACGGTTAGGTACTTCTCAAAATATCGGCGCAGATTGCCGTTTTTTGGATTGAAGTGTTTGGGTTCAGTGACTTGTTTGCGGATACGTTCCTGCACAGTGGGTGACCAAAACTTATTCAAGCAGGCGCGTTCAAACTGCTCGTATGTTACCCATCTGTCGCTTTCATGGTAAGCCCAGACAGCAGCGTCCCCTTGAATGTAATCCACAACGTGTGCAATGCGTTTGTGGTCGCTCCACAAACGTGGGAATGAGTTCCTAAAAGCTTTTAAGAAGATGACAGGGTGTACAGTGTTTTTGCCTGGTATAAAAGATTGGAATTTACGGTGCTTGAATAGACTTTCTTCTTCTTTGTTACGTGTTCGTCTGTCTCTTTCCGTGTAATCATTGAATTCTTCCCTGTGTGTACATGGTTCTTCATCAAAATGATAATTGTATTGTATTTCAGGTGATGGGTATCTGTTGCTATGCGTGTCAGTGTATTGTGTACTTGAGTGCTGAAATTCGTGTGTGTACATGTGTTCATTTCCAAATCGAGATTTTCTTCTGTGTGTGTTAAAATGTGTAGTGGGTGTACTATTCTGTTGTGCTTGGCATTGAGTTGTGTTTGTTTGCATATCGCCATTGATTACTTGTCTATTGTTGTTCATGTATTCCACTACAGAATCGTGCACAATATGTGGCAATTTGTTTTGTATGCATTCTTCAAAAATTTGGTCTTTGTGTGCTGTACATTCTTTAAATTGTGAGTTAATGCGAGAGAAATGGGGTTCAGCCTCTTTCTGTATTGTTGTGTGAATCTGTTTGTGAATGTCAGCTACGTTTGTTTCTATTGTATTCACCTTTAAATTAATTTCGTCACATGTGTCTGTGTTTGATTCTAATTTGCAATTAATAGTTTCACAGGTTTTTCTCAATTCATGGATGTGATTGGCATTGTCGCTTTGTCGTAACTCTAAATTTTCAAATTTTTCCGTAAGATCGTCAACCTGTTTGGAAAGACGTGTATTAATTTCATCTACCTTTTGAGTCAGTGTAGTGAAGTCTGATTTTATGTCATTACTGAAAGGTGCATTGTCTGTCATTAATTGTGTGAATTTTTCGTCATTATCTTGCTTAATATTTGATATGCCTTCCAAAATTGAATTCAGTGTAGCGGCAAAATTTTGATTGCAATGAGCTTGCCCCCGCCGCGTCATTAGACTTGATGTGGTCTCTCATGTTTGGTTCTGAATTGCTCCTTTCGGCGTTTGTGTGTGTGTGGTGTGTGCGGGTTATTCTGATGTGTTTGCATGCCTGTATTAATTTCTGTGTCTGAATGTGTCTGTGTATCCATGTTTGCATTACTTGATTGTTGTTCCCAGTGTTAGCAACGCTAAAAAACCCGAGTCGCTAGGTTCAATATCAAAAGTCGCTAGAAAGTCGCTAAAACTGATTTTACTAGGGAAGTACTGAAAATTTCGTGCTGTCAACGGTGCAATAAGCCAGTGGGGGCGGGGGGGGGGGGGGAAGGGTAATAAATTATTAATAAAAATTGTCTCATACGTAATTGCTATATTGTCTTAATTAAATGACACATCGCTTGCAACAGCATACATATAAAATACACAAACATTTAATTAAATATGTTATCATAATTGATGCAACAAATAAATTGTTGTCTCAATCACAGTAATCAAATATACTAGAAATGTACAAATATATTTGTAACAAAAGAAAGCAAGAACTCAAATTAGGTTACAAAATATATACATACCGGTATGTGAGCTATTCATCATCATCACTCAGAAGATCGAATAACTCTTCTGTTTCATGCTCTGACAGAACTGTAGTTGATGTAGGGTTTGAACATCCCTCAAAAGATGATGTTGCAGTTCGACTGGTTTTGTTGCAAAAGAGTAACGTTTGTTCGTTCCAATAAGCTCCAATACGTCTGACGGTATGTCAAAACATGCACAATCTTTATTTTGTTTCTTCAGCTGGTCTCTCAATATGATCAAAGCATTAATTGTCTTTAACGATAATCTGTTATGTTGTTTAGTTTTTATAATAGTCATAGCACTGAATATTCTTTCCACTTCTGTATTTGAATGCGGTAGGCATAGAAAAGTCATTTGCTAGCTGTGAAATCAAAGAAAAAGGATTCTCCCCTGTGTCATTTTTATAC
This sequence comes from Schistocerca americana, assembly GCF_021461395.2. NCBI lineage: Eukaryota > Metazoa > Arthropoda > Insecta > Orthoptera > Acrididae > Schistocerca > Schistocerca americana. The sequence continues at coordinate 462,813,498 of NC_060119.1, forward strand.
TGCAAAACCTCACTCCAAAATCGAACAGTGTTAGTAGTGTTATTCCACCTAATGAAGTTGATATTATGCCATTCTTGCAGCATACTGTCTATGAAATCGCCACTAAAACCCAATTCTTTGGCTACATCCGATACAGCATTATTTTTATTCACTTTTATTTTTTCTTCAACATTCAGCATTGACGTTTTTTTTTTTCAGGACCGTAACATTACTTGGCAGTCTTTGTTGAATTTCTTTTATGAGTTTCAGACTAAACTGAATGCATCTCTTCTTCACATAAACTTTATTTTCTTCAGACAAACTTGACTCAGACAATTTCTGTTCAAACATAAAGCCAAGGTTCGAATTTGCATACATACATTCGCTTGGAACTGGTGTTGTCAACAAATAATCAGTTGGAAAAACTATGTTTTGTCCGAGTGACTGCATGAGAAATACAAGTGTATCTAGTAACTTAGTGGGGTCATTGTCTTCTCCATCAGAAACTTTTATTGCTATTTGTACTTATTTTAAAGCATGTTTAAGGTAAAACATGTAAAGATGATTTGAGTCGTCAGAATACATCGTGTACAAAATATCGGCAGTGTAACAATTGTCTTGAATCATGGCAAGTGAAAAATGTAGCCTCAGTTCTTCCCACTGCCCCAGAATTCTTCGTATTACTGGTTCAATTGAAAGCCAACGTGTTGCACAGACCTTCAAAATTTTTAGTGGCTGTTTTCCACAAATTATTGTCTCATAAACCTTTTTCTATTCCACTTGTCTTTAGGGTGAAATGGAGAACCAATTGTAGGTTTCTCGTACAAGAAATTCTATGTTTCTGGGTATGGTATTCACTGAGGCGTGTGAAACTGCAAGCTGAATAGAGTGACAAATGCAGCGGATCAATACCAAATGCTTCAAACCATATTCTCTCTTGAGTTGTTCGAAAAGCCCATTGTTTATTCCAACCATTGCAGAAGCATTATCTGTGCCAATTCCTACCAAATTAGGGATTGGAAGTTTGAGATCTATCAAAGAATTCACAAGAACAGCAGCCAGATTTCTCGCACTTGCAGTTTCTACTACAGCGAGTTAGCATTTTAGGTATTGATACATCTGTGGATTCATCTATTAGTACACTGAATTTTTGGTTACTTATATCTTCAACCAATGATTGCGTAAAATATGGAGCCAAAACTTCAGTTATAATGTTACTGCACTTTGTACGATGTAAATGCATGTTTTTAGCACCCTCATCACTGTAAAACACCTTCTTGTGCAGTATTCGTAAATGATCTACAGCTAAAATAGAACAATGTTCAGCAATAAATAAAGAAAGGGCGCCTTCCTCTTTGCTTGCTATTCTAACTGTAGTTTTCAGAACAATTTTCAAAGGTAAGGTGGTTTGTGTTTTTTTAAATCAATTTTTTGTTTATGCTTAATAGTTTTCGAATGCTTTCTAATATCACACAATTTAGCATAAAACTCGGTTGCACATACTTGACATGTTGCCTTGGATATGTCTCTAGTGACTGGTTTCAGCCATCCATTGAATTCAGGTTCTGCTTCCCACGCATCCAGATATTTTTGAGCGTACTGCTTCCTCTTCTGCAGTAAACCCTTTCACCAATTTATAATCACTGAAAGTACATTAAATTTGTTCTTGCGTTACCACTGTGCATGTGTTAATAATTTGACAGCGAGTTAACATTTCCAAAAATTAGAGGTTGCTGGACAGAAATTTATTTTATTATACTTAATATTACGTATGTTTTTTGTCAATTAGAAAAATAAAGGGAGTTCAAAAGCTGAAGAATATAGATCGATACGCCATCGACGATAACTGGCTAGTGGGTAATGAACAATGAATTGTTCTATAGTCAAGGTTTTCTTACTCTGTAGGCAATTCCCACAATCAGGTTTACTAAATGCTGAACAATGCTACATTATCTGCTAAGAACTTAATTTAACTTAGTAAATCTAGAACAAAGTCAGTGTAGTACCCATTCTATAGTTAAAATCTTAGTTTTGTTAACGAAAATACTGGCCCAAAATAGTTTTGAGGTGTACTTGAAAAGTCGTCAGTACTCCAAAAGTCGCCAGATAAGTCGCTAAAAACTTTTTGTAGCTAAAAAGTTTTTTTTGTCGCTAAGACGAACGCAGAAGACTCCATTTCCAGCGACAAAGTCGCTAAATTGGCTACTCTGGTTGTTCCATTGTGTACGGGTGTCGAGTTTTTACCATATCGTGAATAAATTGTGTGCAAGAAAAAAAATTGTTTAAACGCATAGTGTGAAAATGTACTGTCTATGTGTATGTTCAAATGACTAAGAACGAGTGAGAGATGACTTTAAAGATCGAAAGTAGCATATGTGTTAATAGTGACTAGCCATGTTGCTTGAATCTTGTACAATGTCGGCCATATTGTGCAATGTAACTGGCGTATTGTTAGATCAGAACGTAATCGCCTGAACAATGAGACTTCGTGGAATTTGGAAAAAATTACTGAATGGAAACTGAATATTGAATTTAATGCTGAGAAAAATAATTTTGAATGAAAAATGTGCTTGGAATCAATTGTGGATGCGCGAGTGCTGCACCTTACCGTACATGTCGTTTTGTTGCGAAGACTGCATTTCCAGTCCAAATCGTCTCCAGATTTTATTTGTTCTCTTCAATATTCTCGCCACATAGGTTGTTGCCGGTCAGGTTGTACATGAAAAAGAACAATTAGTTGTAGTACAGGTACAATAATGAGTCCTGGCACACAGTCGCCAGTTTAACAAATAAAAAATAAAATAATAATAATAATAATAATATATAATAATAATTTGTAATAGTAATAATTGTTGTTGTTTGGTTCCATAAGTAACTGAGAGATTAAAATTTATGCCGTGAATTTATCGAGCTTCGCAGGTGCAAAGATGTACAGAACGTAGCCAGGGCTCATTATATATTTTTGTAGACAAAGTCTCATATCTGACCTCAGCTTCAATCATGAAAATGGAGTGACTAAAACTACTAAAACAAAGAAAAGCATACGATTAAATAAAAGGTATATTCATTTTAACATATAAGTAAATAATTGCAGATAATTCACAAATGAGAGCGACTTACTAATTCTGTGCCTCTTTTCTGCAAATAAATATCAATATGGCTAACTGTGGAGCCACACAAAATATTAAGTGCTTCTAGGACAACGAATGACATAAGAGTGTAGATGCCCACTGGCTGTGACAAGAGAGCAGTGTTAATTCCTTTATTTTGCATTCTCTTGTCTTAAAAAAAAATCGATACATATAATCTAATTTCGGTAAATTAATTATCGTCTGTGCTCGAGTGCAAATGGTTCCTTAAAGTACCTTTAAATGATGCTTGAATTTTTCTATGCCAATATTGAGTATGTTTTCATAATATTTGTAGTAATTTTAAACTTCATGATTTCTTGAAGGAAGTGTTTGTTTTTAAGATGTATTGTCATACTATAATGATTTGCGGAACCGCGGGAGTGCTACGGTCGCAGGTTCGAATCCTGCCTTGGGCATGGATGTGTGTGATGTCCTTAGGTTAGTTAGGTTTAAGTAGTTCTAAGTTCTAGGGGACTGATGACCTAAGATGTTAAGTCCCATAGTGCTCAGAGCCATTTGAGCCATATAATGATTTGAGTAATAATGACACAGGGTTATCATGTAAATAACGTGCCCCCTACATAACTTCAATAACTATCTGAACTGATAACCCAGCGATTATTGGATTTCATGCAGACAAAATTGTTTAACTGTATGCACCTGCATTTCCGATTGTTTAAATTTTAGGACATTCCATGAATTTGTTTCCCTCTAGAAAAAAGACATGAAATGTGGGATATGTGTAACACCGAAAATGCAGGATGCATGGCGCCTGCTATCGATGCATAATTTTTTTTTATTGTATGGAAATATTTGTAACTTAAATGCTTTCTTTTAATAAGTAAGAACATTGCTGCACTGTATGTGTAGAAGTGTGTTGACGTTTCATTGTATTTATCTGTGTTTTACTGTGAAACTTAGTTCTGGGAAAAAGCCAAAGGAATTGTTATTCACATCGACTTGCAACGATAATAGCAGTGCTTGTGCATTGTAAAATCTTTGAGTAGGGGTGTTTTCCGCAGAGCACGCGGAGAGAGCGAGAGACGGATTCCAGCGTTTGTAGTGTGCGGAAGGGTGGTGTTAACGCTCTCGCAGTAGAGTACCATTGCGGCGGCGTCATGTATGTGCGCCAGCCAGATGACTAGTAGCAAGAGGAAGGACAGTGGACGGGTGGAAGAGGCTGTATTAATATTATATTTGGTATGTTATTCAAGTGCAGTATCAAACCTTACTTCCTAAATGCAGGGGAGGTGTTTTTTTCGCTATAGCACAGAAAAAATACAACTGATGATATTTGAAGGATACGTATTGAATAATGTGCTCAATAAAAGTCAGGTTGTGCATCTGTTGACTATTTTATGCAATATACCTTGTATAAATGGTTCCTTTGATTTAGAAGAAGAATGGACGACAACAATCTTTTGGGTATCAGCAATGTTGGAAAAAATGAAGAAAAGAGTCAGATATGCAGCTCACAATTACTGTCCTTTAATGAATCATATACACATGTGAGTCGAATTGTAGTTATGTGAGCATGCTGGCCAAAGATCTATTTACTTTATTTCTTACCAATGTAAAAGAAAATACATTCTGACTATGTGCGCACTTGAACCTTTTATATTGGATGTTTCAGAATCTCAGTGAACTAAAGCAACTCTTTCATAACTAATGCAAGAAACAGTGACAGTTCTAGAATGTTGAAGAGGGTTCATAGCCTCTGTGAAGTTTATTTATTGTAATTGCAGTTTGGACACGTGGTCATGTTGTAAGAACTCAGTAACATGACGCTGTGAGATGCTGGAACATATTTCCCAGCAGTGTAAAAGAAAATCCATATGCTGTTGTAAATCTGTCCACTATTCCATGGAGCCTGCTTCCTGAGAGTTTGACCTAAGTGCTTCTTTTCATACCTGTTGTTATTTCAACAGCTTTCTAATGTGTGTATGGATGATCTACGGAACAGTGGATAATTTAAACCACCACATGCATTTGCTTTTACACTACCAGAACCATTTTCCAGCATATCAGAACTTTAGTTTACTGAGTGGTATCACGGTATAAGTGTATATTTTTTATTTTTATAATTATATATTTTATGATTTTGGTTGGGGAGGTTTTAAATATTGTGGGCTAGCATGAGACTTTTAGTTAACTTATACCACAATAACACTTGTATGGACATCGGCTGCCCAAAAGTACGTATGATATAATATTTTTTAAACACAGAGCGCGACTCACCATCTCCTAATAAATAGTTTGTGTGAGCGCTACTGTTTAGAAAAGAAAATATGCATATTCTTACACAAACTGTAATTATTAATATGGGTCTCAGGGGCTACTGGTTATTTATGTGCCAAATTACATAAAGATTAACTGAGATATTGCGGAATGTAATACTGTTCAGTATTTCTTGTTCAATATTTGCAAGGCAAAACTGGAGAGAATCTCGTCTGCCGTTAGGCGGCCAAAATGAATCATACTGAAATCACTCAGTATTCTAAATATTAATAAACCAAATCTATTTTGACTTTTTTTAACTTTGAAATTAATGAAAGATCAAAATTGAGACGTCTCTTGCATTTACATTTAATATTATGACATGATATTTTAATTAGATAATACAGTCAGTGTAATGGTCGACTAAATCCTGCTAGGGGAGATGAACTCCCTGCACTACAAAGTTCTGTAAAATTTTTGTTAATTATAATTAATGGTTGCAATCATGAGAGGTGACAACTAAGTCAATAATAATACACACTTTCTAATGACAATTTCTATTATATTTTTCAAAATACAGATCAAACTTACGTTAATTATCAGACAGCACTACAATGGCGGCCTACCGCTAGACGAAACAAAAACAGGAGAGCTGTTTCAATTAAAGCATTGTCTCTGATCTTCATGGCCTATGTTACACAGAGGTGATAGAAAAAAACTGTGTTTTGTTAATTACATCGATATTTGTGTTTTGATAATAATGACTTATGTTCTTTACTATTTGTTATATATCGCGCACACATACACAGTCTTGAAATAATTTATAATTAACACGTCTCATAACAACAACTTCCTTTCCCTTTCCCCAAATGTCCATTTATGTGACGTACCGTCACTGTGGGTTACAACAACCCGCATTGCTCAACAATGTTCGTGTGTCGAAACAGTGTTAAGTGAAATGAGTTCATTGAAAAGTGACAGTTTTGCTGCATCATTTACAAACTGAGGTGTTACCCAGACATTGTCAAGTCGATTAGATAACTGTTTGTGTTTAATTCTTTTATCTATTACCAAAAAATTTTTGTAGTGCGAAGAAATGGAATGAGATGTTGCAGAAATTTGTAGGCCTATAAATTAGGTATTGTATTAGCACACCATTAAGTTTAAGTTAATCCTAAAATCAAATATAGTAAACAACATAAATCCCTTCCAAACAAAGCAGGTTTCTCTTTTATTACATGTCAGTACTAGTGATAAATGTTACAAATTCACTATTCAAGTAGTAGTTATTTGTATGTAAAGACTGATATTAAAATTTTCAACGTGATTTATTTTCATTCGAAAAGAAATAATATTTTTATGTACTTGCTGTCTATAATCACATATTGCCAATTACTGCTAGTATTTATGTAGCCACTCAATGCCATAGGTACTTGTCCTACCAACATGACAATGTATTTCTCTCAACAATGCACTGATAACAGGGTTTAAGGAAGATTGTCAGCATGTCTGAATACTACATGTGGTCTTTTTTTGTCAACAGAGATACTTATTCAGAGTGACAGAAAATTGATTTTTGAAAACAGTTCTGTAAATAGTATAAATATTTTCAAAGCTCTGCTACACCACAATGTTATTATTTCCTTATTATACATAAAAGTGTCTCATTTTGGCTAGTTTACCATTTTCAAGTGATCTTGCAATATCAGTGATGGTAAAATTTTTGTATAAAATTCTACAAATGTATGTTAGGTGGCATGTGTCTATGCTGGTAGTTATTTGCGTCACGTTTGAGATTCCAGCCAATGAGTTTTGGACCAAATGGCAGTTTCCCAAGTGTGACAATACTAGAACAAAATGTTCTTGTTTATTTGATTCTTTGAAGCACAGAATCACTGATGCTGCAAGAAGAGTGTTATCTCCTGTGAGTGACTTGTTGGTGGTCCTACAAGTTAGCTTCAACAAGGCATCTTGTAGCAAGACCATACATTATGCCTCAGTTGCACCATTCATTTTACAGCATTGGTTAATAGTACAGTGTAGAAGTGGGCAAACTCGTTCATCCTTGGGAACTAGTTCACTGGCGATCGCTCTTTATTGGGGACCGTTCAATTCAACTCGTTCACCATTCATTTATGTACAGTATACAGTTCTCACGAAAAATTGAAACTTAATAGCATAGGTGACTAAAGGATGGAAGGTGGCAAGAGAGAGCACTTGCCTCCCCCCTGGAGTGCAGATTTTTTATTCGTTACAGAATTCTCACACAAATCAACAACTTCGAAAAAATAGATAACGATTGGTGGGCGACAATGAGCAGTCTAGTACTTGGAACCGATTTTTGTAGAATATATCATATTCTTCTTACAAAATATGAGACCAGACACTAAATTATGGTGCACGGGCTGCATTCGATTGTAAATCGGTGTGCCTTCACTAACAATGAACATGCTGTTTCACCTTGGATCAAAAAGGACGGAAAATGGTCAATTGTGTGTGCCGTGTCGTCTTCCTTTGCACGCATAATAACAGAAAAACTTGCGTTTTTTATAAGTACGTCTTCTGCTGTTTATTGAAATAATGAAGTTAGCTGATCTGCCCTTTTGTTACCCGTAAGGATTTATCTATTACATACAACGTAATTTTTATGTAATTTATGTAGTTATAAAATACATTTTAATTATCGGTCACAAACACTGAATAGAATACGAAAAGAACCAGAAGTCCAGACTTCAAGAAAGATTTGAAACAGATCTAGAATGGGCGTGCACAGCGAACAACTCGATACTAACTAGGAGCAGTCGGTAGTGGAACTGCGATGACTGGCCACACGAAGAAGAACGAGTTAACCGTAGAGACCGAGAGAGACACAGGAACAGGACTGGAGCTGGAACGAGACCGGCCGACGTGCCGTTGCGCGAATGAGACCGACTGTTTCCCATTTCTGGGAACTATAAGTAGCAAGCCGGGACCAAAGTGAACTATGAAAGACCGTTCCTTAGAATTCGCTCCTCTCTCCTTCCGTTCATCTGGGTGAACCATTCCTTTGGACCCATTAGTTTGCGAACGACTCATCTCTAATGCAGTACTACAGCCACACGAATTGCACATCACAGACCAAACTCAAACTGCTCATGCATGACCAGGTAGCCCCTGCCACATTAGGTTATCCTGTTGCAGTCACAGGTAGTGGCTTAATCTTGGATAAGCTACCTTTACATGCAGACATACTCTCCACTTAAAGAATAACGCAGTTGCAGTGATGCCAACGCTAGTTAGAGAAAAACTGTATGTGTCCTGTCATGTAAAATAATGGAACTGTGAGCAGGATAATAATCATTATTTAAATGAAATGTCAGCAACTGGAAGTTCTGCTTTTGCTACTTATTCAATGATTAACTTCCAAACACTGGTGATAGTGTTGTTCCTTTTCATACTAAGGTATGAGCACTACAGTTGGAATTTTATGAAAGCTGATTCAAACTAGACTGAAAAACAGACCATCGCATAATGTCATGTCAACATCACATCAACGTGTATTCACACTGGAAATAACAACATGTCACATCACATCAATCCACTTAGGCCAGTATCGAATGATGAAAGTGAGATTACAAGGTACTATCTGTGTCACAGATAGTCAGAGTATAGTATTGGAATTGTGGAACTAACGATGATGACGTGTATTAAAGACTAAAGCAAAATTCCATGCGGATATTCTGGATTAATTTTCTGAGGCAAAGTGCTAAGGAGTTAAACAACATTTCACGTCGACATTTATTTGCTAGCAGAAATATATGAATATATACACATCAGACAATATTTATGAGGGAATAAACAGACCCTGATTACCTTATCCTTTATGTTTTTTACGTAGCAAATAACTTCACAAGCAACTACATTTTTATCCTTTCTGCAAAGCTGACTTTTTCACGTTAATGAAAATTTCATCAACCTATATTCTTATATATAGACAGTGTAGGTGTAGGCTCTTTCTGTTACTGTGAAACCTAAATCATTTTTCATTTTCAGATATCACTCAATATAAAAAATATTCAGTTCGTCACGGAACATTTGCAATTTGTTACGAGATTAAAATAAAGCAATAATATAAAAATTAAGAAGACAAAGAAGCACAACATCCACTCTTACAAAGTGAGGGAGTGTGGCGAAGCTAAGGATAACTCCCGGTGTTAGCGCCCTCCACCAAAGTCACTTTCAAAAATTCCTTGGTGGTGACGTGACGTGATGCTTCATGCCATTGATGGCCCGTGGGAATGCCGCCATTTGAAATGCATTGTGGGAGGTCTTGATGTGACAATAAGTGTGAATTAGCCTTCACGTGAAAAAATACCTGTATTTGTAAGTCACACAAGTATCGCACATCCTAATTTTTCGTGGTCGAATTTTGCGAATAAAGTGCGTCTTATATTATGACAAAATACGGTAATTCTTAATCTCTTGGAGATATCTGATCTAACTGCTAACACCATAGATATTCCTATGTATACTTTTGGCAAGGAGGTTAGAAAAAAGGGAAATGGCCTCGTGTATGTTGAGAATACACATTGGTTGAAGTAAGAGGGCAGGACAGTCTGTCATCTTACTGAGTCGAAAACAAAAGTTTCTGCCTTAAAACCCTACATGAAATTTGCTGTATCCACTTAAAGCCTTTGAATTGACAGTCATGTCCGAGTATGTACTTAGATACGACATGTTTTCTTGGAGAAAAACTCATAAACAGCTGAGAAATTAATTTGTTGATGTAAAATTTTATTTGTTAAGCATTGACTAAATCACAGCAAATTCAGGTCGAATTATTAGCTGTAATAGTTTACAGTACCAACAGCACACAGTCCTTCTGATCATCTTATCGCCAAAATATACGACTTTCAGAATGTAAGCACTGAAATGACAATTTTTAATCAAAAGAACACAACAGTACTGTATAAAAATTATTGATTGAACTCAGGTACAAACTCAAAAGCTTACATTTGACGTCAAGGAATGCTTATCTTTTTCTCTCTTACATAATTGCCTCTAAATTAGGATTTATACAGGAAAATGAAAAAGCTTTGAGGATTTGTATAATATTCTGTTTCTCATATTCCAATTCATATTGTGGTTAGAACAACAAGCATTAAAATGAAAATGGAAAGCAAATCGAACGTGAAGTGACAGAAAAGAGAAAATTACATCAGCATTTCAATAAAATGAATGAAAGATAGCATGATGTATAGTGTGGAGAACTGTAGTGACAATCATTGCTAGATGGCACAGGCTACTCATAGTTTCATGTTAGTTTGTCTTGGCTTTAGTTCTTTTTGTGATGTTCAGTGTAGTGGACATTCCTTCAGGGAGCAGTGCACTGCCCCATATGCTGTACATCCACACAGATCAGTAGATGATGGTGGCACTGTCGACATCTGCAGGCATTCAGCAGCACACAGTAACACGTCACACTAGGATCTGAAATGTTAGGAAATAATTTCTTCAAAGGTTTCGAAATAAAAATTTTGGTTGAAATAACTTTGCTCATTAATACCATCAGGATGCTGCCTCTAACTGCCGAAAATTTCATGTTCCTCCAAAATGCTGAGGTATCTACTTTTAGGATTGTTGTGCAAAATTTTCAGATTATGAACTGTTTCCTTCATTCCATGTTTTTCATTTGTTAAATGATCATCAAATGGTGTTTTATTGCAGGTATACAAGATGTTTCATAATTAATGTCACACACTTGTAGAGGTTGTAGAGGGGACTTAGTAGATCATGCTTTAAATAAGAATCCATGTCCAGAAAGGTCTTCCAATCAAGCTACAGAGCGTTAAAGTCATAGGCGTGAGCGCCTATAAATATATGAATATACAGGGTGATTTCATGATGATGTTGCAGTCGTTTTGGGATGATTGAAGACGGATAAATGTATCAATTTGAGGTAAGGGTTCCTATCCCAGAAACGACCAAGTTGAAAGTTGTAAGTGAAAACTGTCTGATACCTCTGACAGTGGAATACATATACTGATGCTGTTGTTGCTAAGACTGTAGGATAGGCAACTTTCAGAGGTATTGGTATGGATCAGACCAAGAGAAAATTTCCTTTAAACATGGACTCTAAAATGCATACCTTTACAACTATGTGAGCTACTTCAATACAGGAGGTGTGTTTCACACTATCGAAGATGTACAAGTGCTCATATCTTCTCAAGTGATTAAAACTGTGTGCCCGACCGAGACTCGAACTCGGGACCTTTGCCTTTCACCGGCAAGTGCTCTACCAACTGAGCTACCGAAGCACGACTCACGCCCGGTACTCACAGCTTTACTTCCGCCAGTACCTCGTCTCCTACCTTCCAAACTTTACAGAAGCTCTCCTGCGAACCTTGCAGAACTAGCACTCCTGAAAGAAAGGATATTGCGGAGACATGGCTTAGCCACAGCCTGGGGGATGTTTCCAGAATGAGATTTTCACTCTGCAGCGGAGTGTGCGCTGATATGAAACCGGGCGTGAGTTGTGCTTCGGTAGCTCAGTTGGTAGAGCACTTGCCCGCGAAAGGCAAAGGTCCCGAGTTCGAGTCTCGGTCAGGCACACAGTTTTAATCTGCCAGGAAGTTTCAGAACAGATTCCGCTTATAACTTTCAACTCGTTCGTTTCCAGGACAGGGACCTTTACCTCAAATTGTTACATTTATGCTTCTTCATCGTCCTAGGAAGTCTGTACCATCATCACACAATCATCCTGTATATACACTACTGGCCATTAAAATTGCTACACCAAGAAGAAATGCACATGATAAACAGGTATTCATTGGACAAATATATTATACTAGAACTGACATGTGATTACATTTTCACACAATTTGGGTGCATAGATCCTGAGAAACCAGTACGCAGAGCAACCACCTCTGGCCATAATAACAGTCTTGATACGCCTGGGCATTGAGTCAACCAGAGCTTGGATGGCGTGTACAGGTACAGCTGCCCACGCAGCTTCAACACGATACCACAGTTCATCAAGAGTAGTGACCGGCGTATTGTGACGAGCCAGTTGCTTGCCCACCATTGACCAGACGTTTTCAGTTGGTAAGAGATCTGGAGAATGTGTTGGCCAGGACAGCAGTCGAGCATTTTCTGTATCCAGAAAGGCCCATACTGGACCTGCAACTTGCGGTCGTGCATTGTCCTGCTGAAATGTAGGATTTCGCAGAGATCAAACGAAGGGTAGAGCCACGGGTCGTAACACATCTGAAATGTAATGTCCACTGTTCAAAGTACCGTCAGTGCGAACAAGAGGTGACCGAGACATGTAACCAATGGCTCCCCATACCATCATGCCTCGTGATACGCCAGTATGGCGATGACGAATACACGCTTCCAAATGGATAGGTTGAAGTTAGATATAGTGGGAATTAGTGAAGTTCGGTGGCAGGAGGAACAAGACTTCTGGTCAGGTGACTACAGGGTTATAAACACAAAATCAAATAGGGGTAATGCAGGAGTAGGAGTAGGAAAATAGGAATGCGGGTAAGCTACTACAAACAGCATAGTGAACGCATTATTGTGGCCAAGATAGATACGAAGCCCACACCTACTACAGTAGTACAAGTTTATATGCCAACTAGCTCTGTAGATGACGAAGAAATTGAAGACATGTATGATGAAATAAAAGAAATTATTCAGATTGTGAAGGGAGATGAAAATTTAATAGTCATGGGTGACTGGAATTCGAGTGTAGGAAAAGGGAGAGAAGGAAACATGGTAGGTGAATATGGATTGGGGCTAAGAAATGAAAGAGGAAGCCGCCTGGTAGAATTTTGCACAGAGCACAACATAATCATAGCTAACACTTGGTTTAAGAATCATGAAAGAAGGTTGTATACATGGAAGAACCCTGGAGATACTAAAATTAGATTAAACTAGATTAAAACTGAAGAAACTGCAAAAAGGTGGGAATTTAAGGAGATGGGACCTGGATAAACTGAAAGAACCAGAGGTTGTACAGAGTTTGAGGGAGAGCATAAGGGAACAATTGACAGGAATGGGGGAAAGAAATACAGTAGAAGAAGAATGGGTAGCTTTGAGGGATGAAGTAGCGAAGGCAGCAGAGGATCAAGTAGGTAAAAAGACGAGGGCTAGTAGAAGTCCTTGGGTAACAGAAGAAATATTGAATTTAATTAATGAAAGGAGAAAATATAAAAATGCAGTAAATGAAGCAGGAAAAAAGGAATACAAACGTCTCAAAAATGAGATCGACAGGAAGTGCAAAATGGCTAAGCAGGGATGGCTAGATGACAAATGTAAGGATGTAGAGGCCTATCTCACTAGGGGTAAGATAGATACTGCCTACAGGAAAATTAAAGCGACCTTTGGAGATAAGAGAACGACTTGTATGAATATCAAGAGCTCAGATGGAAACCCAGTTCTAAGCAAAGAAGGGAAAGCAGAAAGGTGGAAGGAGTATATAGAGGGTCTATACAAGGGCGATGTACTTGAGGACAATATTATGGAAATGGAAGAGGATGTAGATGAAGATGAAATGGGAGATATGATACTGCATGAAGAGTTTGACAGAGCACTGAAAGATCTGAGTCGAAACAAGGTCCCCGGAGTAGACAACATTCCATTGGAACTACTGATGGCCTTGGGAGAGCCAGTCCTGACAAAACTCTACCATCTGGTGAGCAAGATGTATGAAACAGGCGAAATACCCTCAGACTTCAAGAAGAATATAATAATTCCAATCCCAAAGAAAGCAGGTGTTGACAGATGTGAAAATTACCGAACTATCAGTTTAATAAGTCACAGCTGCAAAATACTGACACGAATTCTTTACAGACGAATGGAAAAACTAGTAGAAGCCAACCTCGGGGAAGATCAGTTTGGATTCCGTAGAAACACTGGAACACGTGAGGCAATACTGACCTTACGACTTATCTTAGAAGAAAGAGTAAGGAAAGGCAAACCTACGTTTCTAGCATTTGTAGACTTAGAGAAAGCTTTTGACAATGTTGACAGGAATACTCTCTTTCAAATTCTAAAGGTGGCAGGGGTAAAATACAGGGAGCGAAAGGTTATTTACAATTTGTACAGAAACCAGATGGCAGTTATAAGAGTCGAGGGGCATGAAAGGGAAGCAGTGGTTGGGAAGGGAGTGAGACAGGGTTGTAGCCTCTCCCCGATGTTGTTCAATCTGTATATTGAGCAAGCAGTAAAGGAAATAAAAGAAAAATTCGGAGTAGGTATTAAAATTCATGGAGAAGAAATAAAAACTTTGAGGTTCGCCGATGACATTGTAATTCTGTCAGAGACAGCAAGGGACTTGGAAGAGCAGTTGAATGGAATGGACAGTGTCTTGAAAGGAGGATATAAGATGAACATCAACAAAAGCAAAACGAGGATAATGGAATGTAGTCGAATTAAGTCGGGTGATGCTGAGGGAATTAGATAAGGAAATGAGACACTTAAAGTAGTAAAGGAGTTTTGCTATTTGGGGAGCAAAATAACTGATGATGGTCGAAGTAGAGAGGATATAAAATGTAGACTGGCAATGGCAAGGAAAGCGTTTCTAAAGAAGAGAAATTTGTTAAAATCGAGTATAGATTTAAGTGTCAGGAAGTCATTTCTGAAAGTATTTGTATGGAGTGTAGCCATGTATGGAAGTGAAACATGGACGATAAATAGTTTGGACAAGAAGAGAACAGAAGCTTTCGAAATGTGGTGCTACAGAAGAATGCTGAAGATTAGATAGGTAGATCACATAACTAATGAGGAAGTATTGAATAGGATTGGGGAGAAGAGAAGTTTGTGGCACAACTTGACCAGAAGGAGGGATTGGTTGGTAGGACACGTTCTGAGGCATCAAGGGATCACCAATTTAGTATTGGAGGGCAGCGTGGTGGGTAAAAATCGTAGAGGGAGACCAAGAGATGAATACACTAAGCAGATTCAGAAGGATGTAGGTTGCAGTAGGTACTGGGAGATGAAAAAGCTTGCACAGGATAGAGTAGCATGGAGAGCTGCATCAAACCAGTCTCAGGACTGAAGACCACAACAACAAAACAATGTGCGTTCACCGCGATGTCACCAAACGCGGATGCGACCATAATGATGCTGTAAACAGAACCTGGATTCATCCGAAAAAACGAGGTTTTGCCATTATACACCCAGGTTCGTCGTTGAGTACACCATCGCAGGTGCTCCTGTCTGTGATGCAGCGTCAAGGGTAGCCGCAGCCATGGTCCCCGAGTTGATAGTCCATCCTGCTGCAAACGTCGTCGAACTGTTTGTGCACATGGTTGTTGTCTTGTAAACGTCCCCTTCTGTTGACTCAGGGATCGAGACGTGGCTGCACGATTTGTTATAGTGATGCAGATAAGATGTCTGTCATCTCGACTGCTAGTGATACAAGGCCATTGGCATCCAGCATGGCATTCTGTATACCCTTCTGAACCCACCAATTCCATATTCTGCGAACAGACATTGGATCTCGACCAAAGCGAGCAGCAATGTCGCGATACGATAAACCGCAATCGCGATAGGCTACAATATGACCTTTATCAAAGTCGGAAACGTGATGGTACGCATTTCTCCTCCTTACACGTGGCATCACAACAGTGTTTCACCAGGCAACGCCGGTCAACTGCTGTTTGTGTATGAGAAACCGGTTGGAAACTTTCCTCATGTCAGCACGCTGTAGGTGTCGCCACCGGCGCCAACCTTGTGTGAATGCTCTGAAAAGCTTATCATTTGCATATCACAGTATATTCTTCCTGTCGGTTAAATATCGCGTCTGTAGCACTCATCTTCGTGGTGTAGCAATTTTAATGGCCAGTAGTGTACATACATTTACAGGCGCCAGCGCCTTTTCTTTGATGCTCTGTAGTGTCGTTGGATGACGTTTCAGGACTTGGATTCATCTGTAAAACTTGATCTACTAAGTTCCCTGTACAACCGTTAGAAGTGTGTAACATGCATTGCGAAACATGCTGTATATGTGCTCTTTAGCTCTGGTTGGAAGTTATGTCCCATCTGCCCAATACAAAAGTAATTACAATCATTATTTGTGGTTTTATAGACCCCTGAATTCGAAAATATACTGCACTGCAAACCCAAATTATGGCAAAGGTGCAGTTAGAATATGTTGTTAGTATGGAATCGTACTTTTAAATTGCATTTGTGAAATTAGTTTTCGATATTTTGAGACAATTTGCCCCAATATTCCAACATGACGTATTCTGTTTTCTTGCTGTCTTCTGTCTGACGTTTATTTCCATGTGCTGTCATTCTCTTTTTTGTCTTTTAGTACATTTTCGTTATGTATATACCTTTATCTCAATTTACATCGGCTATTTGTTTAAGGATGTTGAGTTGTTTATCTATTTCTCCTTGTGACAAAGGAAGCCGAGTCATATGATAAATCATCGAATGAAAGAAGGCTTTTTCATATTGCTGAAGATCACAGGAGTTGGCATAGATCTGTGCTAATATATTTTCTATAAATGCCAGGCGAATGCTTATTGCCTTTTTTCTTTCTTTTTTTGTTATTTTCAGGTGTACAAAATTTATACCGCAATGTTATTTTTCTATTTTTACTGTGAAATTTGTCTTTGATTGCATGGAGCTTATTGTTTGGACAAAATTATCAATGTAATTTTCCTGTCCTTTATAGAGAAAAGTATCACCATGTATATTTTAAAATAGATAGTGTTTTGTCTAAATAGTTCATGGATGAATTGCCAGATGTCGGTATCCATTGGGCACTATATTTTAGAAAATGGCCATGTTGTCATCATCCCGTGCACTGATGAACTGACTAATGTGGGGCTGGCAGCATGCTTTTATTTCCACCCCCCCCCCCCACTCTCCCCCTGTCAGCCATTCCATCAGTTATCAGCACCTAGCAACCCTAGCCTCACTGATTCTGCTGGCCCAGGTTTGCATTCCAGGTTTGTGCCCAGGTGCATGCACTGGTGGCGCTTCTGTTGTTCCTCCAGCTGTCCCTGAAATAAGTTCGTTATCTAGTGGCTCAATCCTCTTCTTGACTATTTAATAGTGAGGTCCAATGCCTTGCTAAGTTCGTATCACTATCACAATTTGTCAGTGGTTCCCTTACTCGAA